>NC_138768.1:14921857-15029357 GCF_965119305.1 Pelophylax lessonae | reverse complement strand
GTGCGTGACAGACAGCCCAGAAATATCAAAGAACTGGAAGACTTTTGTAAGGAAGAATGGGCAAAGATACCTCAAACAAGAATTGAAAGACTCTCGGCTGGCTACAAAAAGCATTTACAAGCTGTGATACTTGCCAAAGGGGGCAGTACAAGATATTAACTCTGCAGGGTGCCCAAACTTTTGCAGACACCATTTTTTTTTTTTGTTTTCTGTTATTTTGAAAGTGTAAATGATGGAAATAAAATCTAAATTTTGTTGACATATTATAAGAATGTCTAATCTGTAATTTGATGCCTTTTGGAGATTTTTCCATCTTTCCTTGGCTTCTTTATGCACATAAATACAAATTTTTACCTGGGGTGCCCAAACTTTCCATCCATGTAGATGAATAGGGCTGGACACAGCAACACTTTCCTTGCTTCTTCATTTGGATGGGATTGGGAAGGGTTCAACTCGCTGTCTGGGTTTTATTTCTGTGATTGGGGAGATTCTCCTTACATTTCCTGTCGGCTCAGCAGAAAGTGTGGGGGGGGGGGGGTTAATCCCCTCTAGGTAGTTGTCACTGGAAAAGTGTCTCCACTGGAAGATTTCCCCTCTACTCCTGTTCTACTGGCAACTCCAAACATTTGGAAGTGTTCTACCTTTCATTTCCAGTGACAATGGTGATCAGGACAATTGGAGTGAAGATCCCCAACATTCATACAGACAGCATTTAAGAGTCATATATTTGCAACAATAAATCTGATACATCCCTGCACCTTTGAGTCCCGGTTCACATTTATGCGATGCGGGAATGCTGCGAATATACAGCGTGTTCCCGCATCGCATCCGCACCCCTGGCAGTTCACACTGCCATATGCGATACGCTGGGGGTGTCAATTAAAAGTTAACGACACCCCCAGATCAGATCGTATATCGCAGTGTGATCTGCAAGTTTGCACAGAATCGGATCGCACTAGTGTGAACCACCATTCGATCCGATTCTGCTGCGGACCAAAAAAAGGGTCCTGTGCGTGTTAGGGGCGATTGCGGTGCGAATATAGCCATACAAACTGTGTGGCTGAATTTGTACCGCACAGACATGGCATGTGATTTTAGGAGCAGTGACCTACGAATTACATGCGATCTCCGTGATCGCACAAATGTGAACCAGCACTTAAGGAGGATCTGGTTACCTTCCGGCATACTGCCCTTTTATTAATGTGTATGATCCCAGGATTGGGGGTGGGTTAGATCAGTGGTCCTCAACTCCGGTCCTCAGGGGCCCACTAACAGGCCAGATTTTAAGTATTACCTTGGGGAGATGTAGACTAGAATACTGCAATCACTGAGCAGCAAATTATATCACCTGTGATGTAATTTAGTTATCTTGCAAACCTGGCCTGTTAGTGTGCCCAGAGGACCGGAGTTGAGGACCACTGGGTTAGATGACCCCCACTATACAGAGGGGCTCCGACAATGTAGTGTGGCTACATGTATTTGCAAAAATATGCAGCAAACACCAGTTTTAACCCTTTTCAAGCCGTTTTTTGTGTGGTGTTTGTTAGAGCTGCACGATTAATCGTATGAAAATCGCGATCTCGATTCACCCCTCCTGACGATCTAACCCTGAAATATGCTCGATTCTTTGCATAGCAGAGAGAACAGCTGTGGGAAAAAAAAAAAAAAAAAGCCTCCCTGCAAGCTATCAGCATAAGTCTCCCAGTAACTATAAACAAAAATGATTACATTGTATCTTTTCCTTCCCTCTGCCAGGGAGAAAGGAAGTTTAACCTCTTAAAGACTGGACCTTTTTCTGACATTTGTTGCTTGCAAGTTAAAATCATTTTTTTTTTTGCTAGAAAAGTACTTAGAACCCCCAAACATTTTATATATTTTTTTTAGCAGAGACCCTACAGAATAAAATGGCGATTGTTGTAATATTTTGTCACACTGTATTTGCGCAGCAGTCTTTCAAACGCAATTAATAGACTTTAATGAATAAAAAAAAAACGTAACAGTAAAGTTATCCCAATTTTTTTTTGTTACACAGAGAATCGTGAGAGAATCGTGATCTTTATTCCAAGCTAAAAAATCGTGATTCTCATTTTGGCCAGAATCGTGCAGCTCTAGTGTTTGTGTGTTTTTGGAACTTTTTTTATTTTATTTTTTTTTTTTTTTGCTTGCATGCTTTAAAAAATAACTTTAGTCCAAGGATACAAGGGGAAACAAAAACCCAAAACATTTGTTTTCTGAAAGCAGAAACCCTATAGATAAAATTAATATTATTATTACTACATATTTATGTTTTGACTCATGGCATCTCAATTTTGTGTTTTCTGTGATGGAAGGCATACTTTGATGTGAGTCTCAGGGACTCTCACCCTTGAAATTTGAATGTGGAGCAACCTCCATTTTTCCTGCAGCTGGATCTGGACCACCATTTTCAGGTTTCAGATTTCGGCCCAGTCTTTATCAGACACCATTGATTTTTTTTTTTTTTTCTTGGGGGGGGGGGGGGGTGGATTCCCTTTTTGACTTCCAGATGACCCATGCAAGGTTCACACGCTTTTTGTTTCATCCTCTTTGACTCAAGCTGACTGTAATCTAAGCTTAAGCTTATGGCCTTAGGATAAGGTACCACCCTTTCCCATCAGGATGGCTGTGACAGAACCGTCCAGCACCCAGCTTGGGTGCCTTTTGTTAAGATATAGTTTCCTCCAGTCTGAAGCCAGAAACCGGGTATTAAAGCACAACGCCCAAGACTAGGCGACACTAGCTTAGGTGCAAACTGGAACTCTTTTATTGTAAATTCACATAGCATATATAGCACACCAGATCAGGTAGGGCCTGCTCACATTATCCTAAAAATCCAAACTGTAAACCAGGAATATAATTAACATAGCTAAGGAACAGATAACCTTAAACAATGCTAATAAACATCTGTGATGGAACTGACTCACACTGTGTGCTTCTGTCAGTATACCTTATTAACCACTTCAATTTAGGGCACTTTCAACCCCTTCCTGCCCAGGCCAAATTTCAGCTTTTAGCGCTCATGCATTTTAGCACTGGTGGGCGGCACTGATAGATGGCAATGATGGGCACTGGTGAGCGGCACTGATGGCAATGATGGAGGGCACTGACCTGAGCTCTGATTGGAATCCCTGGTGGACATGGGTGGGCATCCCTGGTAGCTTAATGGCATCCCCCAAGGGTCTGCACTGGTAGTCAATGCTCTGATTACCAGCAAATATTCCCCCCCCCCCCCCCCCCCCGGGGGGAGAGCCGCGGATCGGCTCTCCTCTTCCTCTACTCGCGCCTATGGGGCGCTAACTGAGGAAAGCTGATCAACGGCACTTCCTATTTATTATGTGACCAGCTGTTATTGGACACAGCTGGTCACATGGTACAGAGCCTACGTCATAGGGTCTTTACCGGGATCGGAGATATGGTGTGTCAGAGTGACACACCGCAGCACTGATCGCAGCTCTGCGCGCCCTATCCTGCTGGACGTCCTATGACCCCCAGTCAGGATAAAGCAACCACTTTGCGGCCGTCATTTTGCTATATGATGGGCGGGAAGATGTTAGACAATAACAGGAGACCCCAGTAGCAGACTGTCCGGCTCCTACCTACAATAGTCTGAGGCAAAGCTCATACAATGTTCCATCATTCTGATACAATGGAATTAATGTGTCGTATATATTTCTTGAGGGATATTGTGGATAAATATTACTGTCCCATTTAAAGTATTCCAAACCACATTCTCCGTGTCCATTAAATAGTTGTCCATTATGTTCTTGGTCACCCTGTGCCCCCTTATAGACACAAGGCAACTTACACATAGGAGAGCCCTGGGGAGCTGAGACAGGGATTTCCCAACCTCTCTAAGGTAAGCTGGGTTCTACGGGCCCCACCAACCAAAGTGACTCCCATCACAACATCGAACAACTAATAGCTGACCTCAATCTAATTAACATGAACAATTACCAACTAGTCCCTAAAACCTAGGTGCCCAGACCACAACCCTGGCTATACAAAGCATAAACGCATAACCTCCCACAATGGTTTGATAACCAGGTACAGTGGCGCTCAGCCCACAACCCTGGCTATACAAAGCATAAACGCATAACCTCCCACAATGGTTTGATAACCAGGTACAGTGGCGCTCAGCCCACAACCCTGGTTATACAAAGCCTAAACGCATAACCTCCACCAATGAATTGATAACCAGGTACAGTGGCGCTGAGCCCACAACCCTGGCTATACAAAGCATAAACGTATAACCTCCCACAATGGTTCGATAACCAGGTACAGTGGTCACAATATTAATCACATCTGTTTAAGAGGTGATCAGACACACAGAAACAATAGGTGACTCAATTTAACAATGAGAATTCACACCTAGGAGTCACACAATGGGAGAGACCTACTTGACATAAAACACATAACAGTGATCCCAACCCACCTCAGACTGTCCGGAACAAGTCCTACAACAGTCTGAGACAAACCCATACAATGTTCCAGCAGTCTGAAAAGGTGGAATTCATTTATTTTCATAGATCTTTTGAGGGAGATTGTTGATAAATATTTCTGTCCCAAGTGAAGGAACCTCTCCAACCCAGTCTGCAGGAGGGCCACCATATTCCTTCTGACTATTAACCTCAGGCTACGCAAGGGTTTTTTTTTTTTTTTTTATTACAGTAAGGACAATAAGATTGTGGACTTCTCTTCCACAAATGGTAGCAACTGCGGGGAGTATGGCTACTTTTAAAAGACGGACATACATCTCGGGGATCAGAACATTCAGGGCTATGAGAGATGATTACGGTCACACACACCTACACAGGTTGAACTGGATGGACTATTGTCTTTATTCAACCTCCCCTACTATGTACCTTTATGTAACCTGTGCAAGATTAATATTACACCTTCCCATCCACTCCAGAAGGGAGGCTTTATTCTTACTCAGAGAATTAATCCAAGTCTTGCTCTTGCCATTCATCACATTGTTGTCTATCATCATAGAATAATCTGCTCTCTCCATGGGCCATAATTAGTGGGTAGGAGTCTTGCTCCTGGTCCTCTCTACAAGCTCCTGTCTTGGTTGGGTCTGTCACAATGGTACTCTACTAGATCTGACAATATGGCTTGGTCTTTTATACATCAAGCGTTTTTTCCAAGTTTTGTGAGGCTACCACCTGGGGTTTTGTTCGTCTAATCTTCAGCAGGCAGATCTTCAGGTCTCCTCTGATGGCAGCTACAGGCATTTGGGTCCTTCAGACGTTGATCCGTGAGGTGAGGTGTGAGTGTTTCAGGTTGCAAGTCCCCAGTTTTTGGTTGTTTTTAATGGGGCCTGTTGGCCTTTGTTGGCATGTTGCCGTCCCTCTACTGGACTACTTTTGGACGCCCTGACAGTGTAGGAGTTCTACAAAAATTCTGTGTCCTTCAGTGGATGACTAAGCACATAGGCTCTTCGTACTTGCCATAAAGTTGTTTTTTTCTTGTCTGTTGAGGGATCCAAGAGTTCTGTAAAATTCTTAGATTGTCTGTCTGGTTATACTGCCATCTACAGGGGAGATGGACAACAAAAGGCACACTGGCAACTGGATAACCTCGCTCACAGCCATCCAAAAGTCATACCAAGAGCAAAAAATAAAGGGACCGGTGTCCCTCAATGGACTGCAAAGAAAGGGTTTTATAGCAAAGTAAAAAATTCTATCTTTGTTTTAAAATTTGCCCTGTTTTAAATGACACTAAAATGATGATTCCAGTAGAAAACATTGCAAAGCAAAGTCCTTTACTAATGTATGGTGCAGAAAAAAAAAATATACAAAGTTTAAATATTAAAGGCTGTTTCACAACACTGGCTGCATGCATGTTCCATTTTTCTTGAGTGAGCTTTGGGAGGTGGGGTTTTGATTCCCCCCCCCCCCCCCCACTATGTAAGGCACTGTCCTCCCACCCGGCCTTTTTGTAAGTTTTATTATCTTTTTTTGGTTAAGTGACATTTATATGTAGTTTGAAGCACATCCCTTTGATCAGCAGATGAATTAAACAGTAGGGCTGGGTTCACACTGGTGCAATGGGGCAAACCCTGTGAATCCTGCGCAGGTTCCTGAGTCGCAGACGGTTCACACGGACATCTGCGAACCGATGTGGTTGTCAATGTAAAGTTAATGACACCCCCAAGATCGGTTTGCAGTGTGAACTGTGAAATGGTGTAGGAATCGGATCGTATTGGGTGTCAACATCCATGTGATCTGATTGCAGTGCGGGCCAAAAAAAGGGTCCCGCACCAAACTGTATGGCTGAATTCGCATCACACAAATTGCCTGTGATGTGCTCAAGTGTGAGCCCAGCCTAAGAGCCGGTTCACACTGAGGCAATCCGACGTTGTCCCAGAACAAGAGCCGCACGGCTCCGCTCCGCCATCATTTGAAGGTGGGAGGCAAGTGGTTAAACAGGAGCTCCAGTCTCCTGCAGGAAAAATTTTAAGTAGCTGCTGACTTTTAGTATTAGGACATTTTTACCTGTCCAGGAATCCAGTGGCGTCTTCACCCCAGACGATTTTTTTTTTTTTCCAATTGGCTATCGGGTGCTGCCGAGCAACGTCACAGTCTGTTCCCTACTGCACATGTGTGCTGCACTCTGTGAATGGGCCGGCTGTGGGAGAAGGAGTGGGGGAGCCAAACTTCTGGCTGAGTTTGTTGTGACGAACTCGGCTGGAAGTGGGAGCGGTTACCTGTCAAAACCAGGTATCTGCTCCCCCCCTCCCAAAAGGTGCCAAATGTGGCGGAGGGGGGGGGGGGGTGAAGGCAGACAAGCAGAGCTTTCTCTTTTTGTTTGGAGCTCCACTTTAAGTATCTTTTGTATATCTCTATTTCCTGTCTAAACAATGATACTTTGTACCTCTCGCCTATCTGGACAATGTTACTTTGTATCTCTCCATCTCCTGTCTGTTACATTTTCTCGCTCTCTGGTATCTGGACAGGGTCTATAAACACTGTTGGATGGTCTGTATTTTGACAGCAACTCCTGGTGTCCTTTTATCAGGAATTACGGGCAAGTGTAAGGGTAATTATTTTACAAGTCATGTGTCCACAGATAGCAGCCATCTTGGCCATGACGTATCCAATTTAGGGTGTGCCCCTATCTTCAATTGATCAATTACATTTGGAAGGATTGGGAAACAGAGATTTCGGGCACAGGAATTTTGTTAAAAAGATTTCTTTTATTCAACACAGAACTAAATATTTTAAAATCATAGAAAAATACAGGCAAATAATTGTGTATTAAGGACACAGTGAGACCACCAAACAATGGTCTATGTTGTACAATATCTCAGTGCGTAGAACTTATAAAAGTCGGTTTACATACAGTTCAAAGTACAAGATCATTTGTAGTCATATAATCCTTGGAAACGTATTGCTTGTTATCAGAAGAACCGCCGACGGACACCCAAACAGTATGGTGCCGGTCAGCAGGGTCGACTGAAAATATAAGTTAACATTCACCCTGTAATATATGACCTTTGCTCGACATGTTTCGCTTTCTTAGACAAAAAAGCTTCATCTGGAGCATATCATTTCTTTTGTCTGTGTGAGAAATAACAATATTTAGGTAGATTACATATATGTGTTACCTTATTTTCAGTATGTTATAATTACAATTGCATATCATTTATCTTTCCTTTTAATTACATATAATCGTCTTACACATCTCAGATAAGTCCTTCTATTTTTGCAATATCAACACAATATAACATTGGGTCTTAAGTTGCATTCAGACACTAGAGGAGTTTAGGGGAAAGAACGGAGATTGCCAATAGTGAGTATATGTGGGGATCCATGCTGTAGTTATAGTATAAGCATATATATCCTATTTGTATACCTGGTAAATGGACAGAAAAATGTATACATACCTGTACATATAGTAATCAGGCACATATCTCAATTTCCATAGAGAATTCTTTAACGAGGAGGACTGTGCGTTTTGGGAAACTCAAAAAGGCAATGTATAGTGACATAGTAGTGAGGGTAGTCACTCCATGTCTCATATCTGGGTGGATGAGAGCAGAAAAACAATGTTTCTCAGAGTAGTAAGCGTTTTAATACTATGATATCACTTTAAGGGAAAGCCCATAGGAATGCCAAACCATAAGCTCAAGTGTTCTAAAGTGGTAAAGTCAGTGTGCCTCATGCTTGTTATAAGAGTGTGTAAGTACCTATAGAGCCCATAAAACATCTGCCCTAAAAGGGGGGGGGGCAACAGAAAAGACACATAGTCATTCTGGACCGTAAGAGAAGACAGATGCCATACGTTTATAAACGATTATACACCAACATACAGAGTTTACCCATTCGTATATGGGCTACCCCTATAGTAAAATATATATCATGTATACTAATTTGCTTCCACACACATATGTGAATATGTGTGTGTAATCAATTTCGTATCCGGCCCACCCTCCTCTATAATAGTAGGGGGATGACCAGGGTTATATATAGATAAGCAGTTGCTACATAAGGTCCAAGATGAGTACATGCAAAGCGTACTTAGAATAAACATAAGTAGTAAACCTAGTAGTAAATATATATAGAGTGCCACCCAAGATGATAGATCGCTGTGCAGTACAAAAGTTCCAAACATATACAGACACCTTAGCAATGCTCACCAAACTTAGGAAGGACCAGAGCTTAAATGTAGGGAGCGTGTCTCCTCTGCTTGTATGTCTGCTGTTAAGCACAGTAAGATTAAGGTGAATTCCCGGATATCACAAAAGTGTAATGTTACAGTATTAATACTGGCTATATAAAGCTTACCCCTTGCCACGCTGTTCCCAGCTTCCGCACAGTCCTCACCGGATGGGGAACCTCCACCATACCAGGGCTTGTAAATAGCGCCCTTAAGTAGCATGGATCCCGGGTGGTTCGTCACACGGACGTCACCGCCCCGGCCACTCCCACCGGACATCGCTCGAGAGCTAGCGCGGGGACACCCCGGCAATGCTCTCGGCTTAGTCACAGGTGTATGCAGACTGATCAGAGGCAGGAAGTGCCTCCGCAGTCCGCTCAGGTGCCACAGGAAGTTCCGCCCGGAAGGGGCGGGACTGACCTGCGGCCTATCTGGCCGCACATATCTCACTGATGAGGCCGACCTCCATGCTTACCCACACTGCCCCCACAGGATCGGTCCGCAATTACATGAGAATCCTAATTGCCTGAAATGAAAAAACAACACAACAAGGACAGAAATTATATATTTAAAAATACAAATATAAAAGCATATTTCACTAAGGTACAAAGATGTTCCTGGTGAAACCAGGAGATATGTATCGGTAACATATTTGTTTATCAAAAATTATTCTATAACCATGTTTATTTTTTGACGTAAACCACTAATAAGGGCTTCAATAGTAACAGCCCTAATGAAAGAACAGGGGCTGAACTGCCCCCTACTAGAAACACTTCCATGCTTCAAACCCCAAGAGAAAGTTGCATATTTTGACTTATTATAAATCCTCAAGATCATAGTATTGATGAGATAGGGATTATAGCACAAAAGACTGTTTGTTATATATAAGAAAGGAAGAGGGGTATATGTGCCATAAGACCTATTTGATGTGAAGAGGTATCAGACTGATTAAATATATGTATATACGGGGGGAGGATGACCACGCCAAAACCAAGCCGACGCCTTGACCCATATATCCCACAGAGGGCCATTATCGTAACCCGGGTATACTACTCGAGGTTAATTAGGTCTGTTGGCATTAGGTAAGCAAGGAAACCTTCACAGAAAGGGTTTGTACGACTGTGTTTCGTTTAACCCAGGTCTATACGTGGCATTGAGACGCTCTATCCAGAGAGTTTCTCTCTGGAGAATTTTTTTGTCCCAGTTGCCACCTCGAGGATCTTGAGGGATAACCTCAAGCACATAAAATCTTGCCTTTTTGGGATTGAACCTGTGGTATAGGTCAAGGTGTCTGCTCACGGGCGTGATCATCCTTCCCCCTGCTGATACGTACACATGGTCATTTATCCTTTGGCGGAGCTCTCTTATAGTTTTACCTATATAGAACATGCCGCAGGTACAATGCATCATATATACCACTCCACGTGTGCTACAGTCGGCTCGAAATTTTGGAGCAAATGTCTCCCCATTAGGTAAAGTGTATTCAGTATTTTCCTCTATCCAAGGACATAAAGCGCATTTGCGACATTTATAGGTGCCTCTACCTGTTGTTACTTTATTTCTAATGGGTTGATAGTGGCTTGTTGTTAGTTGATCTCTTAAAGATCTTGTTCTCCTGAAAACAATTTGGGGATGTTTGCCCACGTATTTGTTTATAACTGGATCATCACGAAGAAGATGCCAGTTCCGTTCAAGAATATCTCTCAATACTTTTTCATGAGCGGAGTATTTGGTTATTAGTTTAACTGTCGATTGCGTATTTGGAGGTTTGGCTCTAAAGATGAGGTTGTTTCTATTTTGAGAAAACGCTTTGTTAAAAGCTGTTCTCAACAGACGCTTACTGTATCCACGGGCCATTAGGCGTTCTCGTAAAAGGTTAGCCTGTATTTTGAAATCCTTATCAGATGTGCAATTACACCGTAGGCGTATGTATTGGGCGTATGGAATACTACGTATAAGCGCCCCTGGGTGGGCGCTAGACGCATGTAATATTACATTCCCTGACGTCTCCTTTCTGTATAGGTTAGTCGTCAGGTGTCCATCCACATGTTTGAGTACCGTTAGGTCAAGGAAATTAACACTCGAGTCACTGATGGTAGATGTTAACTTCAAGTTGAAGTCGTTTATATTTAGTTGGGCAATAAACTCATCTAGCATTGATTTTGAACCTGTCCAGACAGCAAAAATGTCGTCTATATAACGAAACCAAATTGCCACAGAGGAAAAAAAATGGGATAAATTTTCATCTGATGTGATTTGTCGCTCCCACCCCCCCAGGTACAGGTTGGCGTAGGCCGGGGCACAACAAGTGCCCATGGCCACGCCCTGCACCTGGAGGTAGTGGGACCCGTTGAAAGTAAACCAGTTGTGTTTCAAAATAAACAATAAAAGTTCCAAAATAAAATCACAAAATGGCCAAGTGTGATGATCTTGCTCATATAAGGGTGGGAGCGACAAATCACATCAGATGAAAATTTATCCCATTTTTTTTCCTCTGTGGCAATTTGGTTTCGTTATATAGACGACATTTTTGCTGTCTGGACAGGTTCAAAATCAATGCTAGATGAGTTTATTGCCCAACTAAATATAAACGACTTCAACTTGAAGTTAACATCTACCATCAGTGACTCGAGTGTTAATTTCCTTGACCTAACGGTACTCAAACATGTGGATGGACACCTGACGACTAACCTATACAGAAAGGAGACGTCAGGGAATGTAATATTACATGCGTCTAGCGCCCACCCAGGGGCACTTATACGTAGTATTCCATACGCCCAATACATACGCCTACGGTGTAATTGCACATCTGATAAGGATTTCAAAATACAGGCTAACCTTTTACGAGAACGCCTAATGGCCCGTGGATACAGTAAGCGTCTGTTGAGAACAGCTTTTAACAAAGCGTTTTCTCAAAATAGAAACAACCTCATCTTTAGAGCCAAACCTCCAAATACGCAATCGACAGTTAAACTAATAACCAAATACTCCGCTCATGAAAAAGTATTGAGAGATATTCTTGAACGGAACTGGCATCTTCTTCGTGATGATCCAGTTATAAACAAATACGTGGGCAAACATCCCCAAATTGTTTTCAGGAGAACAAGATCTTTAAGAGATCAACTAACAACAAGCCACTATCAACCCATTAGAAATAAAGTAACAACAGGTAGAGGCACCTATAAATGTCGCAAATGCGCTTTATGTCCTTGGATAGAGGAAAATACTGAATACACTTTACCTAATGGGGAGACATTTGCTCCAAAATTTCGAGCCGACTGTAGCACACGTGGAGTGGTATATATGATGCATTGTACCTGCGGCATGTTCTATATAGGTAAAACTATAAGAGAGCTCCGCCAAAGGATAAATGACCATGTGTACGTATCAGCAGGGGGAAGGATGATCACGCCCGTGAGCAGACACCTTGACCTATACCACAGGTTCAATCCCAAAAAGGCAAGATTTTATGTGCTTGAGGTTATCCCTCAAGATCCTCGAGGTGGCAACTGGGACAAAAAAATTCTCCAGAGAGAAACTCTCTGGATAGAGCGTCTCAATGCCACGTATAGACCTGGGTTAAACGAAACACAGTCGTACAAACCCTTTCTGTGAAGGTTTCCTTGCTTACCTAATGCCAACAGACCTAATTAACCTCGAGTAGTATACCCGGGTTACGCTAATGGCCCTCCGTGGGATATATGGGTCAAGGCGTCGGCTTGGTTTTGGCGTGGTCATCCTCCCCCCGTATATACATATATTTAATCAGTCTGATACCTCTTCACATCAAATAGGTCTTATGGCACATATACCCCTCTTCCTTTCTTATATATAACAAACAGTCTTTTGTGCTATAATCCCTATCTCATCAATACTATGATCTTGAGGATTTATAATAAGTCAAAATATGCAACTTTCTCTTGGGGTTTGAAGCATGGAAGTGTTTCTAGTAGGGGGCAGTTCAGCCCCTGTTCTTTCATTAGGGCTGTTACTATTGAAGCCCTTATTAGTGGTTTACGTCAAAAAATAAACATGGTTATAGAATAATTTTTGATAAACAAATATGTTACCGATACATATCTCCTGGTTTCACCAGGAACATCTTTGTACCTTAGTGAAATATGCTTTTATATTTGTATTTTTAAATATATAATTTCTGTCCTTGTGTTGTTTTTTCATTTCAGGCAATTAGGATTCTCATGTAATTGCGGACCGATCCTGTGGGGGCAGTGTGGGTAAGCATGGAGGTCGGCCTCATCAGTGAGATATGTGCGGCCAGATAGGCCGCAGGTCAGTCCCGCCCCTTCCGGGCGGAACTTCCTGTGGCACCTGAGCGGACTGCGGAGGCACTTCCTGCCTCTGATCAGTCTGCATACACCTGTGACTAAGCCGAGAGCATTGCCGGGGTGTCCCCGCGCTAGCTCTCGAGCGATGTCCGGTGGGAGTGGCCGGGGCGGTGACGTCCGTGTGACGAACCACCCGGGATCCATGCTACTTAAGGGCGCTATTTACAAGCCCTGGTATGGTGGAGGTTCCCCATCCGGTGAGGACTGTGCGGAAGCTGGGAACAGCGTGGCAAGGGGTAAGCTTTATATAGCCAGTATTAATACTGTAACATTACACTTTTGTGATATCCGGGAATTCACCTTAATCTTACTGTGCTTAACAGCAGACATACAAGCAGAGGAGACACGCTCCCTACATTTAAGCTCTGGTCCTTCCTAAGTTTGGTGAGCATTGCTAAGGTGTCTGTATATGTTTGGAACTTTTGTACTGCACAGCGATCTATCATCTTGGGTGGCACTCTATATATATTTACTACTAGGTTTACTACTTATGTTTATTCTAAGTACGCTTTGCATGTACTCATCTTGGACCTTATGTAGCAACTGCTTATCTATATATAACCCTGGTCATCCCCCTACTATTATAGAGGAGGGTGGGCCGGATACGAAATTGATTACACACACATATTCACATATGTGTGTGGAAGCAAATTAGTATACATGATATATATTTTACTATAGGGGTAGCCCATATACGAATGGGTAAACTCTGTATGTTGGTGTATAATCGTTTATAAACGTATGGCATCTGTCTTCTCTTACGGTCCAGAATGACTATGTGTCTTTTCTGTTGCCCCCCCCCCCCCCCTTTTAGGGCAGATGTTTTATGGGCTCTATAGGTACTTACACACTCTTATAACAAGCAGTAGGCATACAGACTTTACCACTTTAGAACACTTGAGCTTATGGTGTGGCATTCCTATGGGCTTTCCCTTAAAGTGATATCATAGAATTAAAACGCTTACTACTCTGAGAAACATTGTTTTTCTGCTTTCATCCACCCAGATATGAGACATGGAGTGACTACCCTCACTACTATGTCACTATACATTGCCTTTTTGAGTTTCCCAAAACGCACAGTCCTCCTCGTTAAAGAATTCTCTATGGAAATTGAGATATGTGCCTGATCACTGTATGTATACATTTTTTCTGTCCATTTACCAGGTATACAAATAGGATATATATGCTTATACTATAATTACAGCATGGATCCCCACATATACTCATTATTGGCAACCTCCGTTCTTTCCCCTAAACTCCTCTAGTGTCTGAATGCAACTTAAGACCCAATGTTATATTGTGTTGATATTGCAAAAATAGAAGGACTTATCTGAGATGTGTAAGACGATTATATGTAATTAAAAGGAAAGATAAATGATATGCAATTGTAATTATAACATACTGAAAATAAGGTAACACATATATGTAATCTACCTAAATATTGTTATTTCTCACACAGACAAAAGAAATGATATGCTCCAGATGAAGCTTTTTTGTCTAAGAAAGCGAAACATGTCGAGCAAAGGTCATATATTACAGGGTGAATGTTAACTTATATTTTCAGTCGACCCTGCTGACCGGCACCATACTGTTTGGGTGTCCGTCGGCGGTTCTTCTGATAACAAGCAATACGTTTCCAAGGATTATATGACTACAAATGATCTTGTACTTTGAACTGTATGTAAACCGACTTTTATAAGTTCTACGCACTGAGATATTGTACAACATAGACCATTGTTTGGTGGTCTCACTGTGTCCTTAATACACAATTATTTGCCTGTATTTTTCTATGATTTTAAAATATTTAGTTCTGTGTTGAATAAAAGAAATCTTTTTAACAAAATTCCTGTGCCCGAAATCTCTGTTTCCCAATCCTTCCAAATGCAAGTGTAAGGGTAGAAAGGGTGGTAAGTCAGAGGAAGTAGTACTAAAATACACACAGCTTGTGTACTTTGTGTGTGTGTTGTGTTTTTTTTTTTTTTTTTTTGTATTTGCATATCGCACTCGGGGTCTACAGCTGGTTAATAGCACAGGGACTTCAGGGACTTCAGTCAAATAATGGCATCGGTTGGAAGGTGGGTGGGGAACTAGGAGACTCCTCCTTGATCAAACAATTTGCTGGATAAAATATTCGGTGTGTCGGTTCAGAGTGAATGATTACACAGGAGGCAGCAGCAGCGGTGTAAATATCCTTCCGTATTTACTCTGCTCTATTGTGTGTCACCCTGACCTCCCTGTGCTAATTGGACCACAATGGCAAAGTTGGCTTTGCCGTGTTCTGCTGGAGATTGTCAGCATTCTATTGTTTGAAAAAAGTATTGCGCATCCACACAGACGGGTTAACATCAGCAACAATCCATGTAGTGTAACTGGAAATGTGTATTCAGAGTCCAGTGATTATTAAAACTCTTCACCAAATTTTTTTTTTTTTTTAACGAGTAATGGTGGCGATCTGCAATTTTTTTTTTTTTTTTTGCGAGACTGTGACATTGCGGCGGACAGATCGGACCCTTGACTGACATTTTTGACACTTTTGGGGGTACCAGTTAGGTTACTACAGTAATCAGTGCTATACAGTGGGTACGGAAAGTATTCAGACCCCCTTAAATTTTTCACTCTTTGTTATATTGCAGCCATTTGCTAAAATCATTTAAGTTCTTTCTTCTTCCTCATGAATGTACACATAGCACCCCATACTGACAGAAAAACACAGAATTGTTGACATTGTTGCAGATTTATTAAAAAAGAAAAACTGAAATATCACATGGTCCTAAGTATTCAGACCCTTTGCTCAGTATTTAGTAGAAGCCCCCTTTTGATCTAATACAGCCAGGAGTCTTTTTGGGAAAGATGCAACAAGTCTTTCACACCTGGATTTGGGGATCCTCTGCCATTCCTCCTTGCAGATCCTCTCCAGTTCTGTCAGGTTGGATGGTAAACGTTGGTGGACAGCCATTTTTAGGTCTCTCCAGAGATGCTCAATTGGGTTTAAGTCAGGGCTCTGGCTGGGCCATTCAAGAACAGTCACGGAGTTGTTGTGAAGCCACTCCTTCGTTATTTTAGCTGTGTGCTTAGGGTCATTGTCTTGTTGGAAGGTAAACCTTCGGCCCAGTCTGAGGTCCAGAGCACTCTGGAGAAGGTTTTTGTCCAGGATATCCCTGTACTTGGCCGCATTCATCTTTCCCTCGATTGCAACCAGTCGTCCTGTCCCTGCAGCTGAAAAACACCCCCACAGCATGATGCTGCCACCACCATGCTTCACTGTTGGGACTGTATTGGACAGGTGATGAGCAGTGCCTGGTTTTCTCCACACATACCGCTTAGAATTAAGGCCAAAAAGTTCTATTTTGGTCTCATCAGACCAGAGAATCTTATTTCTCACCATCTTGGAGTCCTTCAGGTGTTTTTTAGCAAACTCCATGCGGGCTTTCATGTGTCTTACACTGAGGAGAGGCTTCCGTCGGGCCACTCTGCCATAAAGCCCCGACTGGTGGAGGGCTGCAGTGATGGTTGACTTTCTACAACTTTCTCCCATCTCCTGACTGCATCTCTGGAGCTCAGCCACAGTGATCTTTGGGTTCTTCTTAACCATTCTCACCAAGGCTCTTCTCCCCCGATAGCTCAGTTTGGCCGGAAGGCCAGCTCTAGGAAGGGTTCTGGTCGTCCCAAACGTCTTCCATTTGAGGATTATGGAGCCCACTGTGCTCTTAGGAACCTTAAGTGCAGCAGAAATCTTTTTGTAACCTTGGCCAGATCTGTGCCTTGCCACAATTCTGTCTCTGAGCTCTTCAGGCAGTTCCTTTGACCTCATGATTCTCATTTGCTCTGACATGCATTGTGATCTGGAAGGTCTTATATAGACAGGTGTGTGGCTTTCCTAATCAAGTCCAATCAGTATAATCAAACACAGCTGGACTCAAATGAAGGTGTAGAACCATCTCAAGGATGATCAGAAGAAATGGAAAGCACCTGAGTTAAATATATGAGTGTCACAGCAAAGGGTCTGAATACTTAGGACCATGTGATATTTCAGTTTTTCTTTTTTAATAAATCTGCAACAATGTCAACAATTCTGTGTTTTTCTGTCAGTATGGGGTGCTATGTGTACATTCATGAGGAAGAAGAATGAACTTAAATGATTTTAGCAAATGGCTGCAATATAACAAAGAGTGAAAAATTTAAGGCGGTCTGAATACTTTTCGTACCCACTGTATATATGCACTGTTACTGTAAAAATGACACTGGCAGGGAAGAGGTTAATTTTTATTGGAGAGGGAGGGGTTAATGTATGCCTGGTGCTTATTGTGTGTGGGGGGAGGTGACTGAGTGACACAGGGACAGATCGCAGGTTGAGCTATGCTGAATCCTGCAATCTGACCCTGCCTGTCACTTTAGGAGATCTGCCCGCTCTGTTTACACAAGCAGGCGGATCTCCACACTCGATTCCCCGACGATCGGGGAAGAGCAGCGGCGATCGCCGCTGCTCCTCCCCTGGCCCGACTCCCGCTGTGACTGAATACAGCGGGAGCGAACCTCCAGCGTAGGTCTACGTCGCTGGACGGGAACAAGCCACTGTGCCGCAGTAGAGGCACAGTGAGCGGGGCTAAAGTGGTTAATGTAGGCTTACCTATAGGTAAATGTAAACAAAAGGGGTTTACAACCCTTATTAAATGGCCTCTTACCAGATGGTATTGATACCTTTTTTTTTAAAAAAAATAAACAAATAAAATAAAAAATCAAACGAGCATGTTGATATCAAGCCTCCAGACATCGAGCAGTATTCCACTCCAATGTTCTAAGACTACGTTCATATGTAGGGGGCGTTTTTTAGCTCTAAGGATCAGCTCAATAAACACCCAACAAGACAAATTGTATTCAGTTCAATGGCCCCTGTTCACATCTGAGCGTTCCGACGCCTTGAGCAAAACGCCCGACGCTCCAAAAAGTACATGAGCTTCTTTTTGGGCAGATCACAGGCGTTTTTGTTAGATGTCAATGCCTTCCTCCAAACACCTGCAAAAAAACGCCTGTAAAACGCCTATAAAATAGATGTGAACGTAGCCTTAGCGACTCCAGAGGTTGTCATACCAGACCAGACAACCTCATTTTATTATAAAAAGGAACAAAGGCCACACATAGTGTAAAGCTAAAAGTGCACCAAATGGAAATTTTGGAACCAAAATTTAAAAATTCAGGATGTACTTAGTCGAAACCGAAAATGACAGTTTAAAAAAATATATATATTGCTTTTTATATAGAATTGTATTGTATTCAACTTTTTATGAATATCATGAATTTTAAATGAATATGAATTTATTGTTGGCCATTATCAGCACCTTTTAGCGGAAGAAAAGCTCCAGGAAAATGCATCCCTTTTAAAATCTATGTACAGTATCTCACAAAAGTAAGTACACCCCTCACATGTTTGTAAATCTTTGATTCTATCTTTTCATGTGACAACACTGAAGAAATGAGACTTTGCTACAATGTAAAGTAGTGAGTGTACAGCTTGTATAACAGTGTAAATTTTTCTGTCTCCTCAAAATAACTCAACACACAGCCATTAATGTCTAAACCGCTGGCAACAAAAGTGAGTACACCCCTAAGTGACAATGTCCAAATTGTCAATATTTTGTGTGGCCACCATTATTTTCCAGCTCTGCCTTAACCCTCTTGGGTATGGAGTTCACCAGAGCTTCACAGGTTGGCACTGAAGTCCTCTTCCACTCCTCCATGACGACATCACGGAGCTGGTGGATGTTAGAGACCTTGCACTCCTCCACCTTCCATTTGAGGATGCCCCACAGATGCTCAATAGGGTTTAGGTCTGGAGACATGCTTGGCCAGTCCATCACCTTTACCCTCAGCTTCTTTAGCAAGGCAGTGGTTGTCTTGGAGGTGTTTGGGGTCGTTATGTTGGAATACTGCCCTGCGGCCCAGTCTCCGAAGGGAGGGGATCATGCTCTGCTTCAGTATGTCACAGTACATGTTGGCATTCATGGTTCCCTCAATGAACTGTAGCTCCCCAGTGCCGGCAACACTCATGCAGCCCCAGACCATGACACTCCCACCACCATGCTTGACTGTAGGCAAGACACACTTGTCTTTGTACTCCTCACCTGGTTGCCACGGTGCCACCACACACGCTTGCCACCATCTGAACCAAATAAATTTATCTTGGTCTCATCAGACCAGAGGACATGGTTCCAGTATTCCATGTCCTTAGTCTGCTTGTCTTCAGCAAACAGTTTGTGGGCTTTCTTGTGCATCATCTTTAGAAGAGGCTTCCTTCTGGGACGACAGCCATGCAGACCAATTTGATGCAGTGTGCAGCGTATGGTCTGAGCACTGACAGGCTGACCCCCCCACCCCTTCAACCTCTACAGCAATGCTGGCAGCACTCATACGTCTATTTCCCAAAGACAACCTCTGGATATGACTCTGAGCACGTGCACTCAACTTCTTTGGTGGGCTATGGTGAGGCCTGTTCTGAGTAGAACCTGTCTTGTTAAACCGCTGTATGGTCCTGGCCACCGTGCTGCAGCTCAGTTTCAGGGTCTTGCCAATCTTCTTATAGCCTAGGCCATCTTTATGTAGAGCAACAATTATTTTTTTTTAGATCCTCAGAGTTCTTTGCCATGAGGTGCCGTTCTGAATTTCCAGTGACCAGTATGAGAGAGTGAGAGCGATAACACCAAATTTACCACACCTGCTCCCCATTCACACCTGAGACCTTTTAACACCAACGAGTCACATGACACCGGGGAGGGAAAAATGGCTAATTGGGCCCAATTTGGACATTGTCACTTAGGGGTGTACTCACTTTTGTTGCCAGCGGTTTAGACATTAATGGCTGTGTGTTGAGTTATTTTGAGGAGACAAAAAATTTACACTGTTATACAAGCTGTACACTCACTACTTTACGTTGTAGCAAAGTGTCATTTCTTCAGTGTTGTCACATGAAAAGATAGAATAAAATATTAACAAAAATTTGAGGGGTGTGCTCATTTTATAAAATACTGTATGTCTTCACACTGGTCAGTTGCACTGTTAAAAATCCTGCTTGTTGCATTTTTGGTCAGTTTAAAAAAGCACATCAAAAATGCACCTCCCAGATTGAAATGCATTGAAAACGCATCAATAGCGCACATGCGGTTTTGTCCCATGACCTATGAAAAACACACCATAAGCACAATAAATCACGATAAAATTGTGGCAAAAAATATGTGCGTTTTAGGCGCCATTATCAGCGCTGTTTCCCTAATCTTCAAAATGGCGAAAACACAATTTTCGGTCGATATGTTGCAGCGGTTCGGTGAAATTTCGGTGCATCTCTATGTAAAACATATATACCATACTTTATTAAAAAAAATTATGACTGGTACTTACTAAGGGTAGAGTAAAACGAACACCTGAAAATGCCTTGCCACCATCCACTCGGCGTGCGTGATGTCACCAGTTGGACTCTGCCCCAACGTGTTTCGTCATCAAACAGCATTGTCCGAGCACGTATAGGGCTCCTGTTCTCCTGACAATGCTGTTTGATGGCGACCACTGTAGCCCTTTTGCTGCCAGAGTTTTTTTTGCCTACGTACACTTATTTGGCCTGAAGATTACTTGAAAACCACAAAACCTTAAATATTTTGTGAAAGCTGATATACTGGCACTACTTTCCTTTATTTTTTTTCAGTAAAATTACACTCAATTTCAATGCATAGCAACAGAAAAGAATATCCAATTGGTAAAATGTATAAAAGATGAGGGTAGTGTCGAGTAAATGGATACCAAATATGTTGCGCTTCAAAATTGTGTGTACCAATTCATTCTTTTTACTGCCAGGTCTGTACGCTATATGGACCGAACAGCAGAGGGGATTGCAGTCACCAGATTATGTATGCATATCCTACAAGCGGACTCTGCTGGTTTGTGAGATGGAAGCAACCGGCAGCTATGAAGCTACCCCATTGCTTCCTAAACCCCCCCCCCAAATGAGGCTACAGCCAGCCATTCTCTATTAGGTAAAACAGATCTGAGTCAGCTATACAGCCACTGGATTATTTTTCTAGGCAGAAGGGTGTCCTCCCATCTCCGCTTTTACCAGGCTCTTCTATTCGAAAGGGCAGCCCGGTAAGGATGTGACCGGTCGCATTGGCTTCCCGGACACAGTGAGAGGAAAGGATGATGATCTTCACACTGTGTAATGTCAGAATCTGGAAGCCACCAGGGTTTTGTCACTTTCGGTTTCGTTAATGGCTTGTGAAAGCATCTGGTCGAAACCGATCTTGGTTTAATCAGATGCTTTGGAGGCCAGAGGAGAGATCCGAGGTCGAAAAGACCCTCTCAGATCTCTCCATAAAGGGGACCTGTCACGGCCCGTGCTCTAACAAGGGGGGATGTGCATCTTTTGTGATAGCAATAAAGTTGATCCAAACAAGTGAAAAATAAAGTCAATAAAAAAATATCTTTAGTTCGACGGACACAGCGCTCCATAAATCATAACTATTGGGTTATGTTGCCTCCTCCAGGAGTAGGACTAGGCAGAACAAAAAATACCTGTCTACGCCCATTGGTGGTCCTCAGCTGATATATAACCCCCCGTTCTGCTCTAGGTAATCAGTTTTAATCTGTCTGGTCAGGAGTAGGGACCTAGGCTCCCGGCTGGGATCTCTGGTCCTAGCAATTTTTTTCTCCTTCCTTAACCACTTGCCGACCGCTCACTGGGCTGCTACTGCGGCAAAGTGGCTTGTTACCGTCTGGTGACGTAGACCTACGTCACCAGACTTTACCCTGTCTCGGCGGCTCGCATGCGCCGCCGGAAGGCTCGCTCCCGCTGTATTCAGTCACAGCGGGAGTCGGGCCAGGGGAGGAGTGGCGGTGATCACCGCCGCTCTTCCCCGATCGTCGGGGATCGAGTGAGGAAATCCGCCCGCTTGTGTAAACAGAGCGGGCGGATCTCCTATGTGACAGACAGGGAGAGATTACAGGATTCAGCTTTACAGGATGTGTTGGAGCGAGTCCAGAGAAGGGCAACTAAACTAATTAGGGGATTGGAGGACCTTAATTATGAAGAGTGTCTGCAATCGCTTGATTTATTCTCACTGGAGAAGAGACGCCTGAGAGGGGACATGATAGCAATTTGTAAATATCTCAATGGTGATCTCAGCATAGAAAAGGAAGCATGGCCCACCTTTCCCTGCTCAGTCTGTCTTATCTGATTCTGAGCCTGATGCAGCCTGTCCAGGAGGCCTTAATATCACACCCCCAGATCCATCCGATTTAGGGAGGATGATTCCTCCATGGTGGCAGCAGCGAAATAAAAAGCACTGGTAGACCCACTTATCACTGCAGTGCGTGAGACTTTAAAAATGGAGGATGCGGCTGATGTAGCCATGGACGTTGCTGTGGTGTTTGGTACACATAAGTCACCTCGCACTCCAAAGGAGTTTCCTTATGTGCCTTATTTTGACAGGTTTTCCTGTAAGGATGGGAACAACCAAAATTACACTTTGTGGTCCCCAAAAATTTTGCTGTACGTTAAGCTTTTAAGGAGTCACTTTTAAAAAAAAAAAAGTGGACTAGTGTCACTAGGGGGGTGAGCAGGTTCCCCGCCGCTTATGTTGATTTTAGCGGACCAGTTAGTCCATGGGTTGCAGTTTATTTGTGATGCAGCTTTGGCTACAGCTCCTTTGCTGTCCAAACTTTGTTTCAGCGGTAGTGATTAGGTGCGTGCTGTGGCTTAAGAATTGGTCCGCAGACCAAGCCTCTAAGAAAGCTCTCATTGATCCCTGGGAGGTTCCATGCATCCTTAGTCTAGTAAGCCTAGAACTAGCTTCTCCGAACTCGCAGACAAGACCCTTCAGCATGAAGGTCTGCCCTCACCCATTATTAAGGTGGGGGGACATCTTTGCTGGTTTCCGGCCTCTTGGACCTCCTTCATGAGCATCAAGGGGATCCATGAAACTATTCTTTTGGGGGTACCCAGAAAGGGGAACAAAGCTTGACCTTTTTAGGTCCTGAGTCTCCTTGTGCGGATTTAATTCCTGCAAAGGTTCAGGTGATGTCCGAACTACCTAAGGTCCCCCCTATCCCTTTCCAGGGAATTGATTTACCTAGGTCTGATTATATTTCTGACCAGGGTGGTCATTCCTCTGGACAAACTTAAGGAACCATGGGCCTTGATTTGCCGGCTGCTGTCACGCGGTTCTCTCATTTTGCATACAGGTTCTGAGTCTGGTGGTATCCACCTTCAAGTCCTACATGCAGCTCCTTTAGCAGGTTCGGCTGCACAGTAGAATAACGAGGTTCATGGCAAGATTCCGGGTTCCTCTGGCAGAAGCCGCAGGCCTCTATGGGCCACGGTAAGGCCAGTATTATCCTCGGCTCAGGCTTCTTCCGCAATTCCTGTGAGGAATCAAGGGCGAGGATCTTCCAATCAGTCTGGTGGCCATAAACGTTCCTTGGGGGCTTCTTCTCGAAGACCAGTTGTCCCACGGGCTGACCAACCATCCTACTTTACGGTCGCTGGTTGTAATGGTTTAGCTATTGAAACTTAAGCCAGGTATTGAGGGATAGAGGTCTGTCTGGATCAGTGATCCCTACTATGGTGAAGGCGAGGAAGTCTTCTTCCCGCAAGATATACCCTCGTTCGTGGAAAGTGTACATTTCTTGGTATGAGTCGATTGGCGCTCTTCTTTTCTGTGGCTCGGATCTTAACCTTTCTTCAATAGGGCGTTGATCAGAAGTTGGCCTTGAGTACCATCAAGGGCCAGATGTCTGCCATAGCAATCTTCATTCAGTGACCCCTAGCCAGACACTCCTTTTAGTTTGTACCTTCATTCAGGGGGTTCGACATGTGGTTCCACCTGTACGGTCTCTTTTGCCGTCATGGGATTTAAAATGAGTACTTTTGGTTCTCCAGAAACTTCCATTTGAGAATATTTGGGAGATTCCCTTGACTACATTATCCCAGAAAGTGACATTCTCGGTGGCTATTACCTCGGTCCGCAGGGTATCTGAATTGGCGGCATTATCCTGTCGCAGTCACTATTTAGTGTTCCATAGCGTTGAAGTTGTTCTTCGTACCTGTCCATCATTCCTGCCCAAAGTTGTCTCTGACTTCCATTTGAATGAGGACATTGTGTTGCCTTCCTTGTGTCCCAAGCTGTCTCATCCCAAGGAATTTTCTTTGCATACCTTGGATGTGGTTCATACGATTTTGGTGTATCTGGCAGCTACTGGGTCCTTTCCGAGGTCAGACTCCCTTTTTGTGGTTGCGGATGGACCAAGAAAAGGGCTGGTCGCTTCTTCGGCTACCATCTCTAGATATATCGGACAGACGGTGTCTCAGGCCTATTCCATTAAAGGTCAGGTTCCACCTTTCCCTGTCACGGCGGATTCTACTCAGGCGCTGAGTACCGTATTTATCGGCGTATAACCCGCACCTCAAATTTAGGAGGGAAATTTTAGGAAAAAAGCTTAAATTTGAAATAAACAGCATTGAACTCAGAACATTTTTTTTTTTTTTAAATCAAATGCAGCAGTCTTACCAGTGCCCATGAATGCAGCCTCGCCAGCGCAGTGTCCACCAATGCAGGGCAAAGCAAACGGCAACAGCAGCCTCGCCATCGCCATTGAACAGAGCAGCGATATACCAGTATTTAAAAAAAAAAACAAGGCCAGGCAGCGCTGAGAGGCAGAGGGGGGTGGACCGGACCGAGGAGAAACGAGGACGATTGGCCGCTGTCGTCAGAAGTCCCGGTGCCTATGATAGACGTCACAGGTCCCGCATCCCGGCATTGGGCCACTGTGCTGTCTATCATAGGAAGCGGGACTTCCTATGACTGCAACCGCTCGTCCTTCCTTCTACTCAGCCCGGCATGCCCCCCTTCTCTGCCCTGTCAGCGCTGCCTGGACTTTTTTTTTTTTTAATACATCGGTGTATAAAGCGCACTGGTGTTTTGCCCTCCATTTTTAGGAGGAAAAAGTATATTATATGCCAATAAATACGGTACTTATTGGGCATTCTGTCATCGGGCACAAATATAGCAAGTTTGCAAGGCGGCTACATGGTTACCTTCACAAAATTCTATAAGGTAGATACTTTGGCATCTGCGGATGCTTCTTTTGGCCGCAACGTTTTGCAGGCTGCTTTTTAGGAGGGTCTGTTCCCTCTTGAGGGGTGTTTTTCTTTAGGCTTTTATTTTTCAGACGGGGCTCCTGTGACCCGGTTTAAGGCTCCTGTGTCCTGGTTAAGGGCTCTTATGTTTAGCCTTGGCTTATATTCCCCACCCCTCATTTTTCTTTTTGGCTCTGCTTTTGTACATCCCAGTAGTTTATTTCTGATTTATGGAGCGCTGTGTCCGTCGATGAACGAAAGCGACAATGGGATTTTTGTACACCGTAAAATCCATTTCGGAGTTCATCAACGGACACAACACCCACCCCTCCATGGAGTTCTGATACTTCTAATACTGCTTGCTACTAAACTGATTACCCAGAGCAGAAGGGGGGGGGGTTATATACCAAGGGGAGGACAGCCCATGGGCGTAGCCAGGTGTTTTTTTTTTTTTTTTTTTTTTTGTTCTGCCTAATCCTACTCCTGGAGGAGGCAATATAACCCACTAGTTATGATTTATCGAGCGCTGTGTCCGTCAAACTCGGATAAATGGATCACATTTTGCGTGCCCCGCTCCCCTGTGCTCACACACTAATGCAAATGTGCACATCGGTCCCACACGTATATGTAAACAGTGAGCGCATTACACATGAGGTATCGCCACTAACCTCCGAGTGAGAGCAATAACTCTAGCTCCAGACCTACTGTGTAACGCTAAGGCTCAGTTTCCCGTAGTTCAACTGGTCATGCAACTTTGGACTCCTAAAATCGCATTACAAGTCACAGCCATTTGATTTCAATGCCACCCATTCCATTCAATTTAGAACAGATGTCTGCACTACTTTGATGCGACTCTGACCCAGAGAGTGTAAAGTCATATCAAAGTTGCACTCTAAATCATGCAAATTTGGAGTCCCATTAGTGGAAACTGAGCCTAAACCTGTAAAGGCTTTTAAAGCATCTGTCTTTGGAGATTTTTAGGTACTGTAGTTTGGCGCCATTTACAGGTGTGCACAATTTTTTAAAACATGACATGTTTTGATATCTTTTTACTCGGCGTAGCATCATCTTTTCTGTTTTACCAAAAAATTTGGTGTTGTGTTTGTATTCACTAAAATTCATCAAACTATATTTTTTCCTGAAAATTTGCCTTTGATATACTGTTGCGCAAATCTCGTGCGATATAAAAAATTGCAACAACAGATTTTTTTCTCCAGGATCTCTGATTAAAAACAAAACATATGTTGTTTGGGGGTTCCAAGTCCTTTTTCTAGCAAAAAAATGCTGATTTTTTTTTTACATGTACAATTAGATCCATATATATTTACCAAAACCTATTCAAGCCATAGTTATATAATGGATATGGGCTGAAAGTGCGCACACTCAGGTTTCATTTGAGGGTATGTACATCCAAATTGGGGGAAGAGTTTAGGGATTACAGCTCTTAAGAATAGCCACCCCCCCCCCTTTTTCCAGGGACCAAAAGTAATTAGACAATTGAATCAAAAGCTGTGTCATGGCCAGGTGTGGGCTACTCCTTCTTCTTCATTATTTCTTCATCAATTAAGCAGGAAAAAGGTCTGGAGTTTATTGTGGTATTTGCATTTGGAATCTACTGCTGTGAACCTACATCATACGTTCAAAGGAGCTGTCCACGCAAATTGTAAGGCTTCAAAAATTATACAAATTCATCAGAGAGATAACCACAACTTTAGGAGTGGCCAAATCAACAGTTTGGTACATTCTGAGGAAAGAAGAATGCACTGGTGAGCTCAGCAACATAAAAAGGCCTCGACGTCCACGGAAGACAACAGTGGTGGATGATCGCAGGATTCTCTCTTTGGTAAAGAAAAACCCATTCACTACATCCAGACAAGTGAAGGACACTCTCCCAGGAGGTGGGACAATCAAGAGAAGACTACACGAGAGCAAATACAGAGGGTTCACCACAAGGTGCAAACCATTCATAAGCCTGAAGAATAGAAAAGCCAGATTACTTTGCCAAAAAAAAAAAACATCTGGAAAAGCATGCTTTAGACCAGGGATCCTCAATCTACGGCCCTCCACTATACATCCCATGAGGCATTGTAAAACTCTGGCATTTACAGACAGGACTAGGCAAGATGGGACTTGTAGTTTGTCTATGCAATCTGCTGAGCCCACTGATGATGGAAGTGGAAAGTTAATAGGTAGATGACTCTGTGGTGTGGGATAATTGTATACTGTATATATGCCTTCAAGGTGTAGCCGCTAAACAACACTATTGTCAATTTTGCTTGTGAAGAATGGAAGTGTCAAATCAATTGTTATGTAAAAAGGTCTTAAAGTATAACTATAAAGTCCAAAATTTTTTTTTTAGTTTTGGATAGAGCGCTGAGGAATTAGATCACATGTCCATTTTTTTTTATTGCTGTCTGTTCTCCTCTTGGACTCTGTTCATACTACATCGCTCCGACTTCGGGGGCTACCTGTGAAGTCACGTGCGGCGCGACTTGCATGGACTTCATAAAATGAATGTCTATGCAAGTCGCCTCCAGGTCACCCCCAAGTAGTACTGGACCCTTTTTCTAAGTCGGAGCGACTTGTGTCGCTCCTATTAGAACGGCTCCTGTACCACACAATGGGAGCGTGACGGACCACGACTTGTCAGGCTGACAAGTCGCGGTCCAAGTCGGACTAGTGTGAATGCGGTCTTAATAGAGATTCACTTTCTCTATTTTGTCCTGTTAATCCCAAATTTTGGGTTGTCCCTTGAAAAGTAAATCTTCCAATGGGGACACTAGTTCTGGTGACCTGGGGGTCCCAATAGGATTCACTAAATTTGCAGGGATTTCCACTCGCTTCCTTTTTGGATATGGTACAGGAAGTTAGAGAAAATCCCTGCCATGGGACACAGATGGTGAAAAAAACAATCTGATGGGTTAGAACCCTCCCTTGCTCTATCCAAAAAAAATAATAAAACGATTTGCCTGTAATTCTACTTTAAGTAACAGTGATTGTAAAATCTGTAAGTCATATAAAAAATATATATATATATATATATAATTATTTATTTATTGTGTGTATGTATGTTATATTTATATATATATATATATATATATATTTATATTATAATGTATGTGTTGGTTTTTTTTTTCTCTAGTGGGAAATTATTATTATTTTTTTTGTATGTTTTAAGTCTTGTAAATTTGCAAAAAAAATTAAATAATTACTTTAAAAATAAAAATTGGCCTGTACTGGAACCAGTTAAGAGAAACGGTCACCAAAAGATCAACATATGTCCCATTATCCTGTCCCCTTACATGATGGAAAAAAGTTATTTAAAAAAAAAAAAAAAAAAAAATGTATAGAATTACTTACACCCAAGTATATAAACCCCCCCCCACACACACACACACACACACACACACTTCATTTTTTATTGCAGAAAATCTAAAGGAAATCCATCCAGACACATGGAGGGCTCATACATTTCATGCAGACAATGTCTGATTGGATTCCAATGCAGGACATGGGGGGGGGGGGGGGCGAACTGGCACTTTGAAATTTGTATAAAATATTACAACTCAAAGAGAACAAGAGGTGCAAAAGCTTCATCTTCACACGGAATGGAATGAATTTAGGAGAAAATCTCACTGACCGGATTCCTCTTTTCTGTTACAGATCCAGGTAGTGGAGGATGGAGCGGACACCACATCTCCAGAAACCCCGGAACCAGCTGCCACTAAGGTCCTGAAGAGAGGTATGACCCCCCCCCCCCGCCCCCCCAGATGACACATCCAATAACTGTGTGTGATACTTGCATGGAAAATGTTTTCTTCAGTCACAAGTCCGTCCAAATCTGATCTGTCGGCCTCTGATAGGTGTTGGATAATTACAGTGACTCCCGCTATTACCTATGTCACTACAGGCCACAGTAATGGGGATAGCAGCAGGAGGAACTACAGAATCCAGCGTGGGACACATAGGAAATCAGCACTGCTAGAAGTTCCTTCTTTGAAAGGACTTCAGTTGGTGATTCCTCTTCATCACAGCAGCATTCTTTTGAAATATTGTAACGGAACCGCAACCCACACTGTACTTGTGGACTTCCGTCATTATACGGCTTCCTCCCAGTCATGAACATAGATATCCGATTTTCCAGCCGCCTCATACAAAGCTAACCGACAACTTAGCTTGTGCAGGTTTGGAACCTTCTCTTTTGTTGAACAGTGTAACACTCAATTTATACACACATGAGCACATCCCCCTCCTGATCAGATTACCCCATCAGGTCAGGGGTTGCCTGATTACATTATCATATGCAGATGAAATTGTATACAGAAATAAAAATAACCTGAACTAATTATCTAGCCATCTGGACAGAACAATATGTTAGTTCATTAACATTTAACAATGGAACAGACAGACTTAACTGAATACACGTCTCACCTCAATACACAGACAATAGGGAGAGCCTGTCTCTGACATTGAAGTTCAATACACATTATCATAAGTAAACACAGATCCCATTTGAAGCAACCTAAACCATTAAGTGTTTGTCTTTCACTCCCGTCACAAAAAAAAAAAAAAAACAATGTATATTTGTGTGTGTGTATGTATGTGTGTGTGTGTGTGTGTGTGTATATATATATATATATATATATATATATATATATATAAAAAGTGGTAGTGGACACGCTTTTTTAAGCACTCTGCCAGTCAAAGCCCCGTCACTAAATAAAATGGTGACCTTACAGTCCTGGTCACACGTTATTTGCTTCACTTCACTTCAGAAATGATCCTCCATGTCGCTTTCTTGGTGCTTCAAAGCCTCCATAGAAGTCTAACCACGCTCACAAAGGCATCTGCAGCTTTTAAGTGGCATTTATTCAGTGTTTACTTTGCTTTGGTGGTATTGCAAGTATGAGCTATCCCAGGATGCACTGGGAAACCAACGAGTGAGCCAGAAAGATGTCATCTGCAGTCCCTTCTGGTTCATGTGTATTTATTCTGCAGAAAAGTGCAGCAGAAAAGTGATCAGGGTCCAGACTGGAGTAACTAGCAGACAGCACAGGTGGTGTGCAAAATGGGCACGCCAAAGCAGAAGGCGAGACAAGACTGAGCAAAGGAGGATCATCAGAGCTGGTGGACCAGAGCAGAAAAAAATAGCAGATGTCACACGTGGCGAGTAGCAATATTGACGGGAGGTGAGCGGGGACTAGAGAGAGGAGGTTTAGCAGAGCTGGGGATTACTACGGAGAGGGGACTCTGCAAGGATGGCGGTAATACTGAGCATGAGATTTGCTGATTGGGGTTCTACTGGGCCTCTTTTAAACAAATTGAGGGCACAGGACATTTGCCAGGCTTCAAAAACACATCAGAAAAGCATGTTGAAGCGGTAGGTGAAGCAAAGGTAAATGAGCCCTAAAAGCTGAGCTTTAGCCAGCAATAAAGCTCTAGTGTATGATAAACTCTGCTTTCCTTTAAAAAAATAAATAAACATTTGAAAAATTATTTAGGTAAAGTGCTGCTGCTGCTTAGGGTTTAGGTCTCTGTCCCTCTATCTGCCTTTGGAGGTTTCTGTTTAGTGTGATTGGCTGCTGTGGATCTCTCCCGCAGGAAAACCACTCCTGGTGGCGTTCCCTCCTAGTATCAGGAAATAATGGAAGACATTTATCAAGGAAATAAGGCACCCAAATAATCACAGGTATGTTTCTGTGACGGTACTCACCGTCACTGGGAATGAAAGACAGACTCATAGCAGATGCTAATATCAGCTCAACCACCTGTCTTCCACACATTGTTAAATATGCTGATATACTCACCTGTTATATACAATGGTGTTTACACTTGTGATAATGTGTATTGTACTTCAATGTCAGAAATTGACAATCTGTCACTGGTGGTCTCTTCCTATTGTCTGTGTATTGAGGTGTGATGTGTATTCTGTTAAGCCTGTCTGTCCCATTGTTAATGAACTCACGTTGTTTCTCTCCAGATGGATAGATAATTCAGGTTAATTATTTTTCTGTATACAATTTCATCTGCATATGATAATGTAATCAGGCAACCCCTGACCTGGGGGGTAATCTGTTTAGGAGGGGGGTGGCCATGCTGTATATAAATTCTGTATGACTGTTCAATAAAGGAGTTGGTTCCAGAAGTTGGACAAGCAAAGTTGGCGGCTAGCTTTGTATGGGGGGCGGCTAGGATATTTGATATCTATGTTCAAGACTGGGAGGAAGCCGTATACTGATGGAAGTCCACAAACACAGTGTGGGTCGCGGTTCTGTGACGGTCTCCATCTGCAAAGTCCCTGGCACAGGTTTATAGACTGTTGTGCCCATATTTGTGGCCAGCAAAGTTAAAAGAATGATTCATTAATTTCTTTAAGATCAGACAGATTTCCTCTGCAAACAGACTCAGGATTATGAAGAGGTCAGAGGTAGGCGTAAGGCTCCATTCACACTTTTACGACTCCAGAGTCCTGTGACTTTGGAGTGCAATTTGGATATGACTTGCCTCTGACCAGTGATAGACAACTTTTGTATGTATAACATTCAAGTGCGAATTTAATGTAGACCCTCAAACGTTGCATGAAAGTTTATGGCAGTTAAGTTGCATAAAAGTTGGCCCTGTGACTTTAAGTGGCATACATTTCAAGTCGCATGACTACCTGCACCCCATGTTTTTTAATTGACAACTGTTCAGTGTCCAAAGTCGCATTAAAAATGTGAATGGAACCTTCCTTAAAGTGGAGTTCCGGCCTATTTTGCAACTTTAGTGATTCCTGGAGTGCTCGCTATGCTGATCAACAATTGGGCATTTTCAATTTTTTTCGGGGGTCCCTTACCTTATTTTCCGGGCATTTTTGATTGTACTTCCTCCTTCTCCCCCCTCTGTGGCCACGGCCACCGACATCACTTCCGCCTTTGCATTGCATCCTGGGAGCTGTTTGTCATCACTCCCAGGTGGCTGGAATCAGGAAGAACTCCCAGAACATTCCCTGGAATCAGGAAGGACACAGCAGATTACACTGCGGCTTCAGATGCCCACATCTAAGATGGCCGCACCCAGACGGCATTTAAAAAGTAAGATTTTTACTAAAATCCAATACTGTACACCTTGTAAGTATGAGAATAGCGGTTCTGTAAAGGGCGATGGATTAGTATTATTGGGGTATTTTTAGTTATAAAAGGTATTTGAGGCCGGAACTCCGCTTTAAGTGTGGAATTTTGTGGAGCAGATAAGGAGGGATTTATGACTCGGGCTGTAACCTTGTAATAAATCTCAAAGTCCAAACTCCACATTCCCCATTCCCAATGGCTGTTCAGTAATGCTGGGCACTGTAATGACCATAGGCTGGAAACAGACAATCCGAGTGAAGAAATGTCACCAATGATTCCTCAAAAGGGTCCAAAGCTTTAATTTCAAGGTCACATGGTACGCATACGGCAATATTTCAAAGCCACGCAGGGGCGCTTCATCGGGCAAGCGAGTCACTCGGTGGGTCATTTGCATGATAAAGTGGCCCTGTGTGGCTCCGAAACATTGCCGTATGCGTACCATGTGACCTTGAAATTAAAGCTTTGGCCCCTTGGTGTGCTGATGCCATTTCTTTACTTGTAATAAATGTCTCGCTTCTCCGATTTATTGTTGCTTTGCCTTGTTGAAAAAGGGATAAATGTCCCCCGGTTTTGTGTTGACATCAGTCTTCCAAAAGTGTGTAGGTATGATTTATGTTAGCACTCCTTTGTGACCCACCAGTTGCCACTGATTGGCAGCTAAGAAAATATAGGAGAAAAAACTGCCCTTGGGTAGACAAGCCTTTTTCAGCAAGGCTGCCCGGGCACCCTGGGGTTCCTTCAGGTTTTTTCAGGGTTACCTTGGCAAAATGCCTAAAAAATTGACCCAAGATTGTATACAAGCCAGTAGGTGTCTTATGCCTGCCTTTTAAGTTGCACAAAGCCACAGGTTGTGCGCCATTACAACCTTCTAGTCGCTGACGTCCTACCAACCAATGATGTAATTGGTTTATAAAGAGGATGTTGGGCACCTGCATAGTATCTTTGTTTGCCTCTCCCCTGCCTCTCTTTCCGCACTCAGGTCACATTAGCTGAGTGAGGGAGAAGGGAAACATTGGAATACTAGTCAGTACCAGTGTGAAAAGGTGTATTTGCTTTGGAAGAATAAGTAACCTCTAACGTTGGGTGCCCTACATGTGTGGATGCTGTTGCATTAAAGTTATTAGTTTATTTATTTTTTTTTTGATTGGGGTGCCCTGAGGTTGTGCACAATTTTTAAAGGGCGACTTGACTCAAAGATTGAGAAACACTGGATTGGACATACAGTATCTCACAAAAGTGAGTACACCCCTCACTTTTTTGTAAATATTTTATTCTATCTTTTCATGTGACAACACTGAAGAAATGACACTTTGCTACAATGTAAAGTAGTGAGTGTACAGCTTGTATAACAGTGTAAATTTGCTGTCCCCTCAAAATAACTCAACACACAGCCATTAATGTCTAAACCGCTGAAAACAAAAGTGAGTACACCCCTAAGTGAAAATGTCCAAATTGGGCCCAATTAGCCATTTTCCCTCCCCGATGTCATGTGACTCATTAGTGTTACAAGGTCTCAGGTGTGAATGGGGATCAGGTGTGTTAAATTTGGTGTTATCGCTCTCACTCTCTCATACTGGTCACTGGAAGTTCAACATGGCATCTCATGGCAAAGAATTCTCGGAGGATCTGAAAGAAAAAAAAAAAGAATTGTTGCTCTACATAAAGATGGCCTAGGCTATAAGAAGATTGCCAAGACCCTGAAACTGAGCTGCAGCACGGTAGTCAAAACCATACAGCCGTTTAACAGGACAGGTTCCACTCAGAACAGGCCTCGCCGTGGTCGACCAAAGAAGTCGAGTTCACGTGTTCAGCGTCATATCCAGAGGTTGTCTTTGGGAAATAGATGTATGAAAGCTGCCAGCATTGCTGCAGAGGTTGAAGGGGTGGGGGGTCAGCCTGTCAGTGCTCAGACCATACGCCGCACACTGCATCAAATTGGTCTGCATGGCTGTCATCCCAGAAGGAAACCTCTTCTAAAGATGATGCAATAGAAAGCCCGCAAACAGTTTGCTGAAGACAAGCAGACCGCAGGGTTTGCTCTTGGATACGGATCTGGCTAAAAGGGCGTGTCCAAAGGGTGGTAATAAACAGCGCATACTCAGACTGGTCTGAGGTGGTAAGAGGGGTCCCCCAAGGCTCAGTCCTGGGACCAACCTTGTTCAATTTATTCATAAACGGCATTGAGGACGGGATCAGTAGTTCAATATCAGTTTTTGCAGATGACACAAAATTGGGCAGGGCAATAACTGCACAGCATGAAGCAGATATCCTACAGAATGACCTGGACAAAATAATGAGTGGGCAACAACATGGCAAATTAGGTTTAATGTGGAGAAGTGTAAGGTTTTGCACTTGGGGACTAAAAACATAAAAGTACAATACACGTTAGGGGGGAAATCCTTGGGGGAATCAAAAATGGAGAAGGATCTGGGAGTCTTGGTTGATGATAGATTAGGCAACAGCATGCAATGTCAAGCGGCAGCTGCCAAAGCCAGCAGAATATTAGCATGCATAAAGAAAGGGATGTATTCCAGAGATAAGACTATAATCCTTCCACTTTATAAAACTCTGGTCCGACCGCATCTGGAGTATTCTGTCCAGTTCTGGTCGCCAGTCCTCAGGAGGGATGTGTTGGAGCTGGAGAGAGTCCAGAGAAGGGCAACTAAACTTTAACGGATCTTTGTACCCTAGGTGGGCACATCCGCCGGATCTGTGTCTCCTGTCCTCCAAACGCACCCACAGCCTGCAGAGAAGCCATATCCAGCCCGTAACCCCTCAATCACGAGACAATCCACACAGGTGTTGAGGGTTAGCCATGCAGAGCTTAAACTGTTTATTACATACCAAGACACAGTTTTACACACAGTTGGGAAACTCCCTTTAGCCTTGCCACAGCGGGGGAAGGGGACAGGGAACAAGCCAATGGGAACTGAACATTTGTACATTGAAACAGTCTCTTAATACACACCCCCTGCGGAGAGATGTCTCCAGCTCAGACCATTGTCCACACAATTAGACACAGAAACAGGAGGGGGGGGGATGGGTTGTAACATTACATTACATTAACTCAATGCCATGAGTCAGTTGTTCAGAGGATGAATAAAGGGAAAATAAAATGCAATGTCCCAAACTCATAAGAAAATGACACAAAGGGGTTTACAATCCAGGGACAGGGTGATCCGTCACCCATAGTGACGGCTAGTATCGTCACATCTCTTCCCCCCAAAGGTAGACTAATCCAGGTACTAGACCTCCAACTGGTCTGTGCCTGAGTTAGTCGGGTAACAAATCCCAAAGAGTCAATGTCTGTTTGCCTGGATAATTCGTTGGCGTTGCCGTTTTGCTTCCCAGGGCAGTAGTGGATGGTAAAGTCAAAAGGCTGCAGCGCCAAACTCCAGTATCTTCTGGCCCATAATCTGTCGGTAGGAGGCTTGCGCACAGTCCCCTCCAAAACACACAGTGACAGTGGGTTCTGTCACATTTCTCCCCTTTTTAAAAACAGACTAATGAGGTTCCTGACCCTCAACTGGTCTAGACCTGCGTTAGTCACAAACTTCCACCCAAGGCAACCAGGAAAAGTAAAAGTACGACTCTGGCGCTGGGGAGCAAAACCGCACATAGGGTCTCCCATGAATAAAAACAGCCGCTGCAGAGTGGGAACAGCTGTCTGCACTCCTCTGATCCAGGGCTGGGTTGCAGATATTGGGGGGAGCTGAATAATCCTCTGCCCTGATGCCAGCGTTTCCGCTGTTAGGGAATGTAGGCTAGTAGGGCTATGCATTTGAGGAGAAAAAGGTACTTGCTTTTCTCCTGGTGTAGTTACCAGCCGTTGAGAAGGTATCTTGCAGGGACTGTCTCCCGGATTCTTCATCTCTGGTTCTGATGCTGGGCAGAGACCATCAGCGCTCTCTCCTGTAGCCAGCGCTTCTGCCGGGGGGATAAACATTGGGGTAGTGTCCAATTGCTGGGGAGGGAGAATTGCTTCCTCTACTCCTGGTGGGGATATCTGCTGTTGGGAAAACAGCTCACGCAGATCCTCTCTCAATCCCTCCGGATCCAACTCTTTTTCTGATGCTGGGCAGATGCCAGGGGCACTCTGCCCTGTAGCCAGCGCTTCTGCTGGGGCGATAAACACTGGGGTAGTGTCCAAGTGCTGGGGAAACGGCTCACTGAGGTCACCCCTCGGACTCCCTGGATCTACCTCTGAGGGTGGGCAGAGGCCAGCGGCACTCTGCCCCGTAGCCAGCGCTTCTGCTGGGGGGATAACCACTGGGGTAGTGTCCAAGTGCTGGGGAAACGGCTCACTGAGGTCATCCCTCGGACTCCCTGGATCTAACTCTGAGGGTGGGCAGAGGCCAGCGGCACTCTGCCCCGTAGCCAGCGCTTCTGCTGGGGGGATGAAAATTGGGGTAGTGTCCAATTGTTGGGGAGGGAGAATTGCTTCCTCTACTCCCGGTGGGGGTATCTGCTGTTGGGAAAACAGCTCACGCAGATCCTCTCTCAGACTCTCAGGATCCAACTCTTTTTCTAATGCTGGGCAGATGCCAGGGGCACTCTGCCCTGTAGCCAGCGCTTCTGCTGGGGCACCAGATGAGATACTCTGGACTTGCTGCTGATCACCATTTCCCAGCCTTCCAGCGCCTGTCTCAACTCCCCCTTCTGAGACCTTCATGCTATCAGCTTGTCTCGCTGCCTGGGGGACCTCCGGTGCGTTCCGGCATTCCAGCGCTCGCAGTGCCCTCTGTATCATCGCTGCTTCTTCCATTGCAGTTAGTACGGGAAAACGCAGGGTCACCCCTGGCCCCATTTGCTTCTCATCTTCGTGACTGTCTGCTATTTCTCTCGGACAGTCCCAGGCAACGGAAGCCATGCCAGGCTGCTGATCACCGTCAAACAGCCGCTTGTAGGCAATCTCGAGCTCCCATTCCTGCTCAACCAGGAACTCCAATTCCTCCAGGTCACACGCCTCGTCTGGGAGGTCCAGCACCTCCTCTCGGAAATCCAGAATGTGTTCCAGCCACCACTCCTCATCGCTCCCAAAGTCTGGGTCTCCGTACATTTTTTGATGGAGCAGCCCCACGCCGCCATAGCCAACGCCTTCTGTCGGGCTGCCATCTGCTGTACCTGGCCACAGTTGAGCCGCGAACCACCGGAGGGCTCTGTAGCTGGCGTCCAGCCTCATTTCCTCCTGGACCAATCTTCCGAGCTCCGTCTTCCCTTCATCTCGCGGTCGTTCCCTCAGGAACACCTCTCGCGCACACTACTGCGCCCGGTACATCTCTGTGGAGGAGGGAAGGATCTTCCCCTGGTGGTGCCGCTCGTGGCTTAGCGCCTCATGCCAGAGTTGCCGGCGGATCACATCCTCCCAGCCGAGCCTGGTGTGCTCTGTTGCTGGTCCCCGATGGTGCTTCCGCATGCCTTGCAGCCTCCTCCCGAACTCCGCTCTCATGCTGGCTGGTCCCCGTATCTCTCGGCAGCTGCCCAGATCTTGAATCCTGGTGGTGGTTTGGATGTCCTGGACTGCAGGAGACATCCCACCGCTGCCAACCAATGTAACGGATCTTTGTACCCCAGGTGGGCACATCCGCCGGATCTGTGTCTCCTGTCCTCCAAACGCACCCACAGCCTGCAGAGAAGCCATATCCAGCCCGTAACCCCTCAATCACGAGACAATCCACACAGGTGTTGAGGGTTAGCCATGCAGAGCTTAAACGGTTTATTACATTCCAAGACACAGTTTTACACACAGTTGGGAAACTCCCTTTAGCCTTGCCACAGCGGGGGAAGGGGACAGGGAACAAGCCAATGGGAACTGAACATTTGTACATTGAAACAGTCTCTTAATACACACCCCCTGCGGAGAGATGTCTCCAGCTCAGACCATTGTCCACACAATTAGACACAGAAACAGGAGGGGGGGGGGGTGGGTTGTTACATTACATTAACTCAATGCCATGAGTCAGTTGTTCAGAGGATGAATAAAGGGAAAATAAAATGCAATGTCCCAAACTCATAAGAAAATGACACAAAGGGGTTTACAATCCAGGGACAGGGTGATCCGTCACCCATAGTGACGGCTAGTATCGTCACATCTCTTCCCCCCAAAGGTAGACTAATCCAGGTACTAGACCTCCAACTGGTCTGTGCCTGAGTTAGTCGGGTAACAAATCCCAAAGAGTCAATGTCTGTTTGCCTGGATAATTCGTTGGCGTTGCCGTTTTGCTTCCCAGGGCAGTAGTGGATGGTAAAGTCAAAAGGCTGCAGCGCCAAACTCCAGTATCTTCTGGCCCATAATCTGTCGGTAGGAGGCTTGCGCACAGTCCCCTCCAAAACACACAGTGACAGTGGGTTCTGTCACATAAACTAATTAGGGGATTGGAGGACCTTAATTATGAGGAGCGTCTGCAATCGCTTGATTTATTCTCCCTGGAGAAGAGACGCCTGAGAGGGGACATGATAGCAATTTATAAATATCTCAATGGTGATCTCAGCATAGAAAAAAAGCTATTCAGTTGTAGGGAGTGCATGAGGATTCTAAGACATACAATGCGATTAGAGGAGAAGCGTTTTAACCTCAGGCAACGTGGGGGGTTCTTTACTGTTAGGGCTACAAGATTGTGGAATTCTCTACCACAAGAGGTGGTTTCTGCGGGAAGTATGGTGGCTTTCAAAAGACTCTTAGACGTACATCTCAAGGATCAGAACATTCAGGGGTATGAGAGATGATTACAGCCACACACACCTACACAGGTTGAACTGGATGGACTATTGTCTTTATTCAACCTCACCTACTATGTAACTATGACATGGATTACTGGAGCCATGCCCTATGGTCTGATGAGACCAGTATAAACTTATTTGGTTCAGATGGTGCCAAGGGTGTGCGGCGGCAAGCAGGTGAGGAGTACAAAGACAAGTGTGTCTTCCCTACAGTCAAGCATGGTGGTGGGATTGTCATGGTCTGGGGCTGCATGAGTGTTGCCGGCACTGGGGAGTTACAGTTCATTGAGGGAACCATGAATGCCAACATGTACTGTGACATACTGAAGCAGACCATGATCCCCTCCCTTCGCAGGCTGGGCCGCAGGGCAGTATTCCAACATAACGACCCCAAACACACCTCCAAGACGACCACTGCCTTGCTAAAGAAGTTGAGGGTAAAGGTGATGGACTGGCCAAGCATGTCTCCAGACCTAAACCCTATTGAGCATCTGTGGGGCATCCTCAAACGGAAGGTGGAGGAGAGCAAGGTCTCTAACATCCACCAGCTCTGTGATGTCGTCATGGAGGAGTGGAAGAGGACTCTCCAGTGGCAACCTGTGAAGCTCTGGTGAACTCCATGCCCAAGAGGGTTAAGGCAGTGCTGGAAAATAATGGGGGCCACACAAAATATTGTCACTTTGGGTCCAATTTGGACATTGTCACTTAGGGGTGTACTCACTTTTGTTGCCAGCGGTTTAGACATTAATAGCTGTGTGTTGAGTTATTTTGAGGGGGACAGCAAATTTACACTGTTATACAAGCTGTACACTCACTACTTTACATTGTAGCAAAGTGTCATTTCTTCAGTGTTGTCACATGAAAAGATAGAATAAAATATTTACATAAAATGTGAGGGGTGTACTCATTTTTGTGAGATAATGTACACTGGCCAACATCGGCACCTACAATGGCACTCCATTCCTAATGAATCATTAGGATTGTTCTCCTTCTTGCCAGTAAACATGTCACATGTGACTGACTTATGCCACCTCCATAAAATCTCCTCCAGGTGCTCAGACAACACTAAAACGATCGGCTATGATGGATGACCTCACACCAACAAAAAGAATAACATTTCTAAAAAAAAAAAAAAAAAAGACAGTTAATAAAAAAAGTTTGTTGCGGGTTGATGTGCATCAGGACAGGGAGCTATAGATGGAAACTGCTTTGAATCCCAAAACTCTGCTTTAGGGTATGGGAGTGTTTCTATCACAGTTACACAATGCTTAGTTTGTTTTTGGGTTTTACAAAAAAAAGAGAGAAGGAAAGATGAGACTTTGTAGCTAGGCACTAGTAATCCCATTAAAGAATTCAAGTGCGCAATTGATAAAATATATCCGTTTATTGTAACTACATTAAAAATGTATTTAAAACCGAATCATGAAAAAAACATGTAAAAAAATAAAAAGTAATATCTCCCCCATTTTGTGAGACGAAATCTCCCCAGTCAGAGTACAAATTAGTTTATCGGCCGATATTGATTTTTCGCTGCCGATGCCGATAGTTTGGTCATCGTGTATCGGTATCGGTAAATTTTCGGACATTTAAAACATTTTTTATTTTATTTACTTGACAGGTACTCTTGTGGAGAGATCTGGGGGTCTAAAAGACCCCACACCCCTCCTCTGCACTTAAAAGCATTCAAAACACCAAGTTTGGCTGTTTTGAATGCTGTCATTTTTTTTAATCTGGCGCCGAGTACCCGGAAGTGATGTCTTGACATCACTTCCAGGTTTTTGCATGGAGACCCAATCAGAGCTGAATGCGGCTTTGATCGGTCTTCGGCGGCTGTGCAGGCTTGTCGCCTGGGTCTCCCGGTGGTATGGGAGACCCGGGCGAGCTGCGGAAGGCGGCAGGAGGGGGGGGGGGCGTCCCCTCCCGCTCCTTGTAATGACAGCAGTGTGGCTTCTCAGTCGCATCGGATGTCATCACAAGACAACCGACCATCGGCTATGGACGCCGGTACCGGGGTGATGCCTCTAGCTGCAGGCATCACTCTGGTACAAGCACTTTCCGAAACAGGCGAAAAAGCATGGAGCACCCGGAACCGTATTGTGGTATGAAAGGGGATCCCAACACCACACCAACTCCAGCCGGAAAGAGGGGGGAACACACACAACGGATATCTTTCTAAGGTCAAAGCTCCAGGAGTGTCCTTCTGGGGCCTTAATACTTTCCAAAAATGGGCAACTTGAAGTAAACCAGTTTTAATCCTGCATATAGTGGATGGTAATATGGTTGTCCCTCCAAACAGCTTCTCTCTTGTTAGAATGTGCTGATCCCTTGCTGCATAATACCCCTCTGCTTAGGGAATCCAGAATGCATCCACTGTTTGTTTTTTGTTTTTTTCAAGATGTGCAAACAGAAATCTCACAAACACTTGCACGTAAAATCAAACTGTATATAACATTTAATTAAGAGAAACATGGGAGTTGCCTTTATTTTAAAATCCTACTTGTCTAGGTGGATGCAGCATCGGTCCTATGCTGCCTCTGCTTCCCATTGACTGGAAGGCTAAGAACTGAGCAATCAAACACAATTGATCGCTCAGTTCTCAGATCTCCCTCAGCAATGAGCTGGTGACTGTCAGTTACTGTCTGCTCTGCTCCTCCAGCGCTCACTGGAGTGCTGGGCTGTGGAGGTGGTGGGAGTGGCAGGCTCAGCGGCTCGCTAAGAGGCTGAGGCCGGTTCAGGCATGTGGGCGGATCCCAACCATATGGTCGAGCTAGTGCCTGTCAGTCACTACTGTCTGCTCTGCCCCTCCAGTGCTTACTGGAGTGCTGAGCTGTGGAGGGGCGGGAGTGGCAGGCTCAGCCTCTCAGCGGCTCGCTAAGAGGCTGAGCCTGGTGCTGGTCCAGGCATGTGGGCAGATCCCAACCATATGGTCGAGCTGGTGCCTGTCAGTCACTACTGTCTGCTCTGCCCATCCAGCTCTCATTGGAATGCTGAGCTGTGGAGGGGGCGGGAGTGGCAGGCTCAGCCTCTCAGCGGCTCACTAAGAGGCTGAGCCTGGTGCTGGTCCAGGCATGTGGGCAGATCCCAACCATATGGTCGAGCTGGTGCCTGTTAGTCACTACTGTCTGCTCTGCCCATCCAGCTCTCATTGGAATGCTGAGCTGTGGAGGGGGCGGGAGTGGCAGGCTCAGCCTCTCAGCGGCTCGCTAAGACGCTGAGCCCGCTGCTGGTCCAGGCATGTGGGCAGATCCCAACCATATAGTCGTGATCCTTCCTAAGCCTGGACCAGCTCTATGATGTCAGCTGACAGCGGGCTTGAGCCAGCTGTCAGCTGAAAACGGGTCACAGGAGAGCAGAACGAACTGCATTCCTGTGATCGACGGGAGCTTTGGCTGTACTTCTCCTTTTAGTGATACAGATAAAGAGAACGAATGTAATAATTAATATAGCAAAAGTAGCTATAGTCTTTCGCCAAGGAGTCCCGCCTGTTTTATGACTTGGCAGATGATGATCAACCAGACGTGTGTATGTCGCAGCCCTGGTGAGTGACTAACTTGTTCCAATTTTGGCTGTGGTATATACGGGAACAATTAATAGTAAGAACCAATCCTAACTCTTAGAAAGTAGCAATACCTTTAGGGAAAATGGCATCTGTTCCTTCAGTTGGTCAATTCGTGGTAATGACATTCCTGTAGCATTTGGTCAGTCAAAATCCATCCCTATACCAAGCTTGGGATGAATTCTTATGTATTGGTGAGACCGAGACCTAAAAGGGGAATATTACATTTCTCTGTCAGGGAGGCGGTTACATTTTTATATTATTATTTTATATCCGGTGTGTCTTGCATTTGGCTTATTGTCCTGACTTTTCTACTACTTCTTTATTCCATGCTAATTTGATGCCTGATGTGCCTTAGTGTAATCTATAGCCAAATGTTTTTATTCTTACAGCTGAATTCCTGGAATTCAGACACTTTGTAGAAAATGAAGGCACACTATATAGGTTAAGTCCAGGGAGCTGCATGACTTCTCTTCGGCTTATCTTTATTATTTACTTTTGACACGTTCATTGCCCTGGGGATATAAGAGGAGAGGAGTACACAGAGCAGCTATGCTCTTTCCGCCCCTCTGCTTCCCATTCACAGAAGCCTTTGTATTTTGTGAATGTGTTCTCACACCAAGGCCTCTGATTGGGCAAGAGGAGGGGAGGGGCATGCATGGCAGCTCCAGCAACTCTCCTGTTTAGGATGCACAACTCAGCACAAGGATCAGTGTTACTCTCCCGAAAATACAGATATACAGTGTATCCAGAAAGTATTCACAGCCCTTCACTTTTTCCATATCTTATTATGTTACAGCCTTATTCCAAAATGGACTAAATTCAATAGGTTTATAGAAGGGCCTTAGTCAGGGATGTGACCAAGAACTCTGACCGAGATCCAGCTTTTCTTTGTGGAGCGAGAAGAACCTTCTAGAAGAACTGACAAGGGGGAGAACAGGGAAGCTCCACCTAAGTGTAGAGGTTAAAAGGATTTATTGCACACAGGTTAAAGTGCACTTACAGAATGTAAGTATAAAACAGGCTCCTTAAAGTGGGGTCAGGGGAGAAGGCCATTTACGATTCGTCCCTGGAGTATCATGCCGTCCACGAGGCTGTGGTGTTCAGATTCAGGCCTGTAGAAGGAGCCATAGTTTCGAGCGCGTAGCCTGCTTGTCCGACTGTCTTTTCCATCCGGTGACGTCTAGGCTGGTTTGTTTCCTGGTGGCCACAGAACGATCAGAGGAGCTGCATCTAAACACCACAGCCAGTGGACGGTGTGATACTCCAGGGACGGATCGGAATGGCCTTCTCCCCTCTCCCCACTTTGAGCCGGTTTCATGCTTACATTCTGTAAGTGCATTTTAACCTGTGAGCAATAAATGCTTTTAACTTCTACACTTAGAACTTATTCTTATTATTTTTATGCTAATGCTAATCCAGCATTACCTTTGCACCAGAAAGTGTTTTTCTCTTTCGTTCTTTCAGCTCCTGATCTTCTTAACCATTGGGTTTTACTGCCTCTTACAGGAGTAGGACACTAGGCAGTCTTAAAAGAGCAGATCATACGATCATGTTTGCTCAACCAGTGGTGGAAGATGGAAATCAACAGCAAAAAAAGTCACCAGGACCTGCCCTGCCAATAGAACAGGGCTGTGCAGTGCGGAGAAGAAAACTGATCATTTTTGGATCAATAACGTAAAAAGTGTTTCCCTAACTTTTATTGCTGATATTTGTGTGGATTGTTTACGGTCAGTCTTCCTAAGCGCTATGCATTTAGTGATGTAGAAGGGTTTACACTTTTAGGCTACGTTCACATGTGGGCGTAGCGGATCACGGGCAGAATCACCGCCATTCCACCCGCGATCCGGAAATCATTGCGAATCGCGGGACGCCTGTGCGATGCCCCCGTGATTTGCAATGGCACCCCAAATGCTGTGCGATGTTGCTGCGCTTTCCGCCTGCCGAATCGCGGTAACATCGTGCAAACAAAATCGCGGGACGCATGACGCACAAAAGAAGCTCTTGTACCTTTTTTTGGGCGTCATGCGTCCCTCAATTTTATTTCTGCGATGTTACAGCGATTCGGCAGGCGGAAATCGCGGCAACATCGCACAGCGTTTGGGGTGCCATTGCAAATCACGGGCATCGCACAGGCGTCCCGTGATTTGCAATGATTTCCGGATCGCGGGCAGAGTCGTGGTGATTCTGCCCGCGATCCGCTACGCCCACATGTGAACGTAGCCTAAAGAGTTTTTTATTTATTTTTTTCCTTTGTGTCGAATTTTATTATTTTGATTTTTGATTGAGTTTTGTTTTTGTTTCTTGCAGAGTCGACGGATGGCCCAAAAGCCAGTAAATTGGTGAGTGCGTTCATGCTGCGTCGTTTGGTGTGTCATTCCTCCCATAGCACCATCTGGTGTGTCTTTTCTGTACCACGTTTTCCGGCTGTAACTGTAGGGCTGGATGTGGGAAAAAAAAGACACTTGAGGTTACTTTAGATATATTCTTAAGGCTACTTAGATACGTTGTCAAGACTTTGGTCTGTTGTAAGGCATTTTCCAATCGTAACAGAGAATCTTTCATTGGGAAAGGGGTGGGAGACGAAATGGGGATCTGATGTTGCTGGTAAACGTGACTTTCCTAGCTGGTGCACCGTGTCTCATGGAAGAACGGCACCTCTACTACCTGTTGTCACAAGAATGAGTGTAACACACAAGCCTTCATAAAAAAAACTAACTAATTTACATGTCTCCTTTCATTACATACCCCATGTAAGGGACAGAAGGGAGCTGGTAACTTTCTGTTTGGGCTGATGACAACAGCGCCCCCCCTGCTGCACCGCAATCCCAACCATTGTCAGCTCTGCCTGCTGGACTACAAAACTGCTCCCGTTCCAACCCTCATTGATTTCTTTCCAGAAAAACAATTCTGCTAAATTTTTAAAGCAGATCTGCACTCTCCCCACTCAATATTTCTTTTTTTTTTGTTCAAAGACCTGCATACCTTTTTTGCATTTTTTCAGTTACTCACCCACCCAGCGGATCCAGCAGTGTCCTGCAGAATCCTCTTGAGTTCTGTCCCCTCTTGGGGACATCAAGAGGCCCTCTGGCTCTTCTGGAGTTTACTCGCTGGGCCTTATGATGAGATGGTGCTAGTCCCACTCCCTTCCTTCTTTCTTGAAGGATTATGCCTCCTAGGATTTTTAACGTGCTTATCCCATTGTTGAAAGTGTTTAGGTTTGACCTCATATTATATGGTTTTGGTAAATCTAAAGGAAAAAGTCTACAGAAAATTGTATAGTGTGAATCCAGCTTAACTCGTGGTTAGGAACTGGCCAATCTCGCACTACGTCGTCACTTGTGTAATAAATGCCACTCGCCACTGCGCCTGGCACAAAGATTTCAGAGCTTGCGGGACCCAATCTAGGTGCCAGCAGCCTGAGAGTGATTGTCACTGGGTTAAATGAATCAAGCAGTTGACTTTTTTAAGCTACCACCATCCCCTTTGGACCAAGCAGGAGGAAACTTGTAATTTTTAGCAATACCAATTATGATTTTAGAATAAACGTCTGTAGCACACACTGTCACCACAGACCTTTATGTTCAGCGATTTTATTGTATACAGCACACTATAAGAGATGGGTATTCATTCAGCTTGTACTAAAAGAGCCTTAAACACAGTTTTTTAACACTTTTCAGAATAAGGTTTTAATAATGAAAAGGTCAAATTGGTGCAAATTAAAATATTTAAAGAAAAAAGACGTGTTTTAAAGAAATAAAGCTATAATACAGCAACAGAGAAATAAAACGGAGTTGAGAAGAATACTTGCAGTGTCCTTTGGGTTTGGCAGAGTTCAGGCCGATGAGCCAGGTATTATCGGTTCTCAAACTTGTCAGATGTTCCTGATTTGATGGTACATGAGAGCTGTCAACTGTTGGCATCTCCCATTTTCTCTGGGATCAAATAGGTGTTGACAGAGGCCATCTGCCCAATTAAGCATCTGAGGAGTGGCCGTCCTTTTTATGACCGTATCATGGCCCTACCTTACAAAGTTTTATACCACTATTCATATCTCCCAATATGTACAGCTTGTATTCTTAAAACTGATAAGATTATTGTTCAGCATTAAATTATGTGTCCAGGGATACTTAACACAAGGTAGCTCAGATAAACCTGCCACCCAGGAGGTATCTGCTTGCTATCTTCCCTTCTGTAGGTGCTAGCTTAGTCATGTATGACCTTGATCTGTTACATTATCCATATGATATTTCCTATTCTAATATATACTTGTTATTGTGTCATCTTCCTGTCTGATATTCTGAATCATGTGTGGATTTGTTAAAGTTTTGATGTATTCTTCATGGATTTGGTCATAATTTTTCAGTCTGGTTCAGCAAAAAGTGCCAGAGATCCTGCCAGAACTCCATTAGCGGTTTACAGCTCTTATTTGAAGATAAGTTTGTTTTCAAGCCCCAAGCCCTTGTGTACTCAAAGGACACTTTGAACTATAGCTACACTATATTGACAAAAGAATTGGGACGCCTGCCTTTAAACCCACATTAACTTAAATGGCATCCCAGTCTTAGTCCGAAGGGTTCAATATTGAATTGGCCCACCCTTTGCAGCTGTAACCGCTTCATCTCTTCTGGGAAGGCTGTCCACAAGGTTTAGGAATGTGTCTATGGGAATGTTTGACCATTCTTCCAGAAACTCATTTGTAAGGTCAGGCCTTGATGTCCCAAAGATGTTCTATCGGGGTTGAGGTCAGGACTCTGTGCAGGCCAGTCAAGTTCCTCCACCCCAAACTCGCTCATCCATGTCTTTATGGACCTTGCTTTGTGCACTGGTGCGCAGTCATGTTGGAACAGAAAGGGACCATCCCCAAACTGTTCCCACAAAGTGGGGAGCATGAAATTGTCCAAAATGTCTTGGCATGCAGACGCCTTGAGAATTCCCTTCACTGGAACTAAGGGGCTAAGCCCAACCCCTAAAAAAAAAAAAACCCACACCATAATCCCCCCCCCCCCCCCACCAAATTATTGGTAGGGGTGGTATAATATAGCCTGGATGAGTGAGTTTGGGGTGGAGGAACTTGACTGGCCTGCACCCGATAGAACACCTTTGGGGTGAATTGGAGCAGAGACTGTGAGCCAGACCTCACAAATGTGCAAAACCTCCTAAACCTTGTGGACAGCCTTCTCAGAAGAGTTGTGGCTGCAAAGGGTGGGCCAATTAAAGCTCATGTGCATGTAAAGGCAGCCGTCCCCTATGGCAATATAGTGTATGTTCTGGGGAGGAGGTGGTGGATCAGAGCTGCTGGATCTTTGGTTCAAACCGAGAAGAGAATGACAAAATAAAAGGTAGTGGTTGAACGTGGACAAAATGGCTGCACCCACACAGCTATTCAAGAGCCCAGTATGCATGACCATTACACTGCCCACTGGGGCTTAGTCATAGAGGTAAAGGGCAGAAGCAGGATGGAAGAACGTATACATCCCTGGCCATGAAGATGAGGAGATAAACATGTGCAAGTTATTAGGGTGATAAAGTGAATGGATAAGATCTGGAGGGAGGGGAGAGTCTTTTGGGGTGGGGCACAGTGATCCCATCTCCTCTATGCCATGCTGTCTCAGTCTATGTGGTTCATTCTTCAAACTGGAATTTACTTTGAAACTTTCAAAGAGAAAGAGAGAGATGTGTGATGCCGGGAGCTCAGGTCCAAGGCTCTCACTGTGCAAGAAAAAAAACATATCAATCACACTGACATTGCAGACACCATTCTTCATCCAGAATAGGTGAGAGAAGACTTTTTTTTTTTTTTTTTTCATACATTGTGCTAATGCAAGTGAAAAGTTTTAAACGATAAAGGAAACCTCTTTTGTTTCAGAGCAGCTCATTGCTCTCATTGTGTATAGTGTGTGCTCTAAGTCCTGTTAGACTGAATTTCATAAGACATTGGGGTTGATTTATTAAAACTGGTGCAGCTCTGCATAGAAACCAATCAATTTCCAGGTTTTATTGGCAAAGCTATAATGAACAAGTTGAAGTTAGAAACTGGCTACCATGCACAGCTGCACCAGATTTTGTGCACTCCAGTTTTGGTAAATCAACCCCAGTGTGTGTTTAAGAACAGAAAGATCGCAGGCTACAGAGGGGAAAAACTATGGTTACTCCACCACCCCCCCACCACTCTGACGTGAGCCATCCGGCTGTTTTCCATGCAGCGGCTGGATGGTAATTGGGTAATCAATTGTCCGAATTGCTGCAGTTCCCAGGAGGTAAGTGATGACAGAAGTGTCTGCCAACCTATGTGCTCACAGCCAGGGCTGCCATCAGAGGGGGGACAGCCCATACACATGTAGGGGGCCCGGGGATTCCGAGGGGCTCGGCCACCCAGGCGCCAGATTGAGTTGTTGTTGTAGTAACTAGCAATTGCTAAAGCAGGACAGCAGCCGAAGGGATGTCTCTGCTGGATTGGGCTTTCACTTTGCTGAATATTTGAGGCCATCTCTTTGCTGGATTGGGATGTCTTTTTGCTGAATATTTGAGGCTGCATCTTTGCTGGATTGGATTCATTTTCATGTATTAAGTTGTAAGAGTGTTAAAATAAAATTGTGTGCACCGAAGGACTCTTGGGATTCGGTGGGACGACAAGAAAGCCGGCCCTGGGGAATATTGGTTGTCAGGCCCAGAGAGGCCTAGGCGTAAAGCTGTGTAAGGGGCCCCCAAAATTTCTGATGGCTGCCCTGCTCACAGCCATCCTACCTCCTGACATGTATGGCTCTCTCCAGCTTCTATTACAATCTGAAATATCACATTTGGAGAGACCAGGCTTTTATATTTCAACCTCCTCCATTTTATTTTTAGAAAAAAAAAAAAAAAGTTGGTGCAATCCATTTCGGAAAGACATGATTACTTTGGTAAGAGGGTACCATCACATGTACAACCCGCACTAGAAGGGAGCGGCCTCTTCATCCCTCTAGACTCCGTTTTGTCTTCTGCTCACCGTCATCGGACTGACCTCTAACCTTTCTCGCCTTTCCCCTCTACATGCAGCGTGGACTCAAACCCAAGAAGGTGGTGTGCCTGTTTCTTTATACTCACTGCTTGTGTGGCTGAACCGTTACCAGCAGTCATCAGCATGCCATACCCCTCCTCCATTATTCCACCCGTCTATGTGCCCGTCACCATGCATGCACGCTCCCAACACTGCACGGCCCCCCTGTGACCTGTAATGCCAGCTTTTGGTATGGCCATTCTTTTCCTGGACTAGCTTTGTTGCCATGTTTGTGGTTGTGCATACGGGGATTCAAATGCAGATAAAGTTAAAGTGGATCTCTAGCCAAAAATGATTTTAGTTTAGGATAGAGCAGGGGAGGGCTTTGTGTTTCCCTATTTGGGAGATTTCCCCTGGGAGCTGGGAGGCGTAGTGCCCCATTGTTGGTGTCAGTGGGAGGACTAGGGCCCCCATCATTGGTGTCAGTGGGAGGAATAGTGTCCCATCATTGGTGTCAGTGAGAGAATAGTGTCCCATCATTTGGTGTCAGTGGGAGGAATAGTGCCCCATTGTTGGTGTCAGTGGGAGGAGTAGGGCCCCCATCATTGGTGTCAGTGGGAGGAATAGTGCTCCCATCATTGGTGTCAGTGAGAGAATAGCGTCCCATCATTGGTGTCAGTGGGAGGAATAGTGTCCCATCATTTGGTGTCAGTGAGAGAATAGTGTCCCATCATTGGTGTCAGTGAGAGAATAGTGTCCCATCATTGGTGTCAGTGGGAGGAATAGTGTCCCATCATTTGGTGTCAGTGAGAGAATAGTGTCCCATCATTGGTGTCAGTGAGAGAATAGTGTCCCATCATTGGTGTCAGTGGGAGGAATAGTGTCCCATCATTTGGTGTCAGTGGGAGGAGTAGTGCCCCCATCATTGGTATCAGTGGGAGGAGTAGTGCCCCCATCATTGGTGTCAGTGGGAGGAGTAGTGCCCCATCATTGGTGTCAGTGGGAGGAGTAGTGCCCCATCATTGGTGTCAGTGGGAGGAATAGTGCCCCATCATTGGTGTCAGTGGGAGGAATAGTGCCCCATCATTGGTATGAATGGGAGGTGTAGTGTCCCATCATTGGTGTCAGTGGGAGGAATAGTGCCCCATCATTGGTATCAGTGTGAGAAATAGTGCCCCATAGTTGGCGTTAGTGGGAGGCGTAGTGTCCCATCATTGGTGTCAGTGGAAGGAATAGTGCCCCATTGTTGGTGTCAGTGGGAGGAATAGTGTCCCATCATTGGTGTCAGTGGGAGGAATAGTGCCCCATCATTGGTGTCAGTGGAAGGAATAGTGTCCCATCATTGGTTGCAGTGGGAGGAATAGTGTCCCATCATTGGTGTCAGTGAGAGAATAGTGCCCCCATCATTGGTGTCAGTGGAAGGAATAGTGTCCCATCATTGGTTGCAGTGGGAGGAATAGTGTCCCATCATTGGTGTCAGTGAGAGAATAGTGCCCCCATCATTGGTGTCAGTGGGTGGAATAGTGCCCCACCATTGGTGTCAGTGGGAGGAGTAGTCCCCCCACCATTGGTGTCAGTGGGAGGAGTAGTCCCCCCACCATTGGTGTCAGTGGGAGGAGTAGTCCCCCCACCATTGGTGTCAGTGGGAGGAGTAGTCCCCCCACCATTGGTGTCAGTGGGAGGAGTAGTCCCCCCACCATTGGTGTCGGCGGGAGGAATATAGCGCTGTATAAAGGTAAGCTAAAGGCCTCCGTTTGGAGACTCCTGTCCTAGAGCATTGCATGTCTCTTCCCCCCTCTAGGACCATTATCACTGTAACTGTTTCTTCAATAAAGACATTGCTGTGTGATCTGTGTGCCTGTCAAAGTCCTGGAATAATTCCCATGAATATGGCGGAGTGAGTAGAGGTTACATGTAAATCTCTTTTCTATTAGGCTTATGCTTGTCTCTACCCCCTCCCACCCACTGAGGATTACTATTGGGCCTTTGAATCCACCAATTTACTCTCCTACTGCCCAAGTGGGAAAGAGCAGGTATGGAGGAGCACCTGACTCTCTCCCTGCTGTTCCATATGGTGCCTGAGTAGCCAATCACAGTGGCTGAATCCTACCACTTGGGGGAGCCCCAAAACTGTTTTCATGTGTAATTTTGTGTATTGAAAGTAAAGTTTAAGTGTGAATTTATTCATTAGATGTTCAATGTGAATTACCTGCAGCTGGTAGCAGCACACTTCATCCGGATTCTAAAGTGCTTTTATTTACTAATCACACAATTCCTGAGGGGTTCACTAACTTCTTCACATCTTGGAATAAAACTTGTCTGGTGAACTGGTAATTCCCTCCAGCAAACGCCACAACTACAAATGTCAGAAGATCCACTTACTGTACCTGAATGTGAGTTGTCATTCACAGCAGCCAGATTCCGGGGTCCCCAAATCACCATCCTATGAGATTTCCTGTCCTGCATCACAAGCCAGGGTCCCCAAATCACCAGCCTATGAGATTTCCTGTCCTGCATCACAAGCCGGGGTCCCCAAATCACCATCCTATGAGATTTCTTGTCCTGCATCACAAGCAGGGGTTCCCAAATCACCATCCTATGAGATTTCCTGTCCTGTATCACAAGCCGGGGTCCCCAAATCACCATCCTATGAGATTTCTTGTCCTGCATCACAAGCCGGGGTTCCCAAATCACCAGCCTATGAGATTTCCTGTCCTGCATCACAAGCGGTGGTTCCCAAATCACCATCCTATGAGATTTCCTGCCCTGCATCACAAGCCGGGGTCCCCAAATCACCAGCCTATGAGATTTCCTGCCCTGCATCACAAGCGGGGGTTCCCAAATCACCATCCTATGAGATTTCCTGTCCTGCATCACAAATCACCAGCATATAGGCTGGACAGTGCCTGATGAAATTTGAACTGGGTTGTGCGGTTCTGCCAATGCATGTCAAGCCATCTATTCCATTTTAATTGGAGTGGAGGTAACTCGGGAGGGTGAATTGTTATTGAAGACTGCTATGAGTCTGCTGTACCAGCAGATGGCAGTGTTGTACAAGCCTGTTCCATTTATTTCCCGGTGTTCTGCCGAAAACTCCAACTCGGCAAAATCTCCAACCACATCCCTTCCAAGGAACAGCAATAATTGGAGATTTCGACAAGTTGGTTGTTTTCATAGAACACCGGCAGCATTTAAACTATGAGGACATATGAGTGGACTTTGTTAGTCCACCCGCTAGTAACCATCAATATGGCCGCCTCCAAGGCAGTGAAAACCCTTTTACTCCTTACCCGGTGTTTTGTCAAAACCGCCAACTCGTGGTGTATCGTAGTGTATACGCTGCCAGTGTTCTGTGAAAACAGCCAACTACCCAGGTCAGGTGGTCCATCCTTCCTTCCAGATACCCAGGTCAGGTGGTCCATCCTTCCTTCCAGATACCCAGGTCAGGTGGTCCATCCTTCCTTCCAGACACCCAGGTCAGGTGGTCCATCCTTCCTTCCAGATACCCAGGTCAGGTGGTCCATCCTTCCTTCCAGATACCCAGGTCAGGTGGTCCATCCTTCCTTCCAGATACCCAGGTCAGGTGGTCCATCCTTCTAGATAAGGCAAAAAAGAGATGACCGCACTCCGATATAGATCAAAAATTGGAGTAAAATTTATTCCACATCAAACAAATAGGCAAACTGGAACAACACACTGTGGATGCAGGACACCAAGGCCGACGCGTTTCACGACTTAAGCATGTCGCTTACTCATTGCCAGCCATTGTCATTGTCTGCCTTGGTGTCCTGCATCCACAGTGTGTTGTTCCAGTTTGCCTATTTGTTTGATGTGGAATAAATTGTACTCCAATTTTTGATCTATATCGGAGTGCGGTCATCTCTTTTTTGCCTTATGTGATTCCGGATTGACTGATCCGACCAGCACCTGACATCCAGCTCACCTGGAGCGGTCTTTCCCCAATTGGATTTCAGCATCCTTCCAGATACCCAGGTCAGGTGGTCCATCCTTCCTTCCAGATACCCAGGTCAGGTGGTCCATCCTTCCAGATACCCAGGTCAGGTGGTCCATCCTTCCAGATACCCAGGTCAGGTTATCCATCCTTCCAGATACCCAGGTCAGGTGGTCCATCCTTCCAGATACCCAGGTCAGGTGGTCCATCCTTCCTTCCAGATACCCAGGTCAGGTGGTCCATCCTTCCAGATACCCAGGTCAGGTGGTCCATCCTTCCTTCCAGATACCCAGGTCAGGTGGTCCATCCTTCCTTCCAGATACCCAGGTCAGGTGGTCCATCCTTCCTTCCAGATACCCAGGTCAGGTGGTCCATCCTTCCTTCCAGATACCCAGGTCAGGTGGCCCATCCTTCCTTCCAGATACCCAGGTCAGGTGATCCATCCTTCCAGATACCCAGGTCAGGTGGTCCATCCTTCCAGATACCCAGGTCAGGTGGTCCATCCTTCCTTCCAGATACCCAGGTCAGGTGGTCCATCCTTCCTTCCAGATACCCAGGTCAGGTGGTCCATCCTTCCAGATACCCAGGTCAGGTGGTCCATCCTTCCTTCCAGATACCCAGGTCAGGTGGTCCATCCTTCCTTCCAGATACCCAGGTCAGGTGGTCCATCCTTCCTTCCAGATACCCAGGTCAGGTGGTCCATCCTTCCTTCCAGATACCCAGGTCAGGTGGTCCATCCTTCCAGATACCCAGGTCAGGTGATCCATCCTTCCAGATACCCAGGTCAGGTGGTCCATCCTTCCAGATACCCAGGTCAGGTGGTCCATCCTTCCTTCCAGATACCCAGGTCAGGTGGTCCATCCTTCCAGATACCCAGGTCAGGTGGTCCATCCTTCCTTCCAGATACCCAGGTCAGGTGGTCCATCCTTCCTTCCAGATACCCAGGTCAGGTGGTCCATCCTTCCTTCCAGATACCCAGGTCAGGTGGTCCATCCTTCCAGATACCCAGGTCAGGTGGTCCATCCTTCCAGATACCCAGGTCAGGTGGTCCATCCTTCCAGATACCCAGGTCAGGTGGTCCATCCTTCCAGATACCCAGGTCAGGTGATCCATCCTTCCAGATACCCAGGTCAGGTGGTCCATCCTTCCAGATACCCAGGTCAGGTGGTTCATCTTTCCAGATATCCAGATCAGGTGGTCCATCTTTCCAGATACCGTGGTCTTCTCTTCTGCCCTGAACACAGGGATGTTGGTATTCCACAACCAACACACAGCTCAACCATAAAGTGCGTTAACTGGATGCTATGATTTACTGTGCCCAAAGGCTGTGGGCACCAAATCATTACTTTCTATGTAAGCTTGTTAGACCTGTTCTTCTAAAACCATGGTGATTAATATGGAGCAATAAATCCAGCATCAGACCTCCTGTGTAACTCTAGATTGGTAAAGGTATTTAAACTGTCACCTATAGAGATTTTTAGGTACCGAAGTTTGGCGCCATTCCACAGGTGTACACAATTTTAAAGTGTGACATGTGTGTTATCAATTTACCTGGTGTAACATTATCTTTTACCCAAAAATTGTGTATTCTATTGTGTTTGTGTACACAAAAATTCATTAACCACTTCTGGACCGGAAGGATTTACCACCCCTCCCCCCCCCCCCCGAATGACCAGGCCATTTTTTGCGATACGGCACTTCATTACTTTAATGAACAATTGCGCGGTCGTGCGATGCTGAACCCAAATAAAATTTACATCCTTTTTTCCCACAATTGGAGCTTTTTTTGGTGGTATTTGATCACCTGTGCAATTTTTTTATTTTCTCTGCTATAAACAAAAAAGAGCAACAGTTCTGAAAAAAACTATATTTTTTACTTTCTGCTATATAACATTCCCAAATTAAATATCTATATTATTTTTTTTCATAATTTTAGGCCAATTTGTATTCTGCTACATATTTTTGGTAAAAAAAAAAAAATCCAAATAAGCGTATTTTGGTTTTGTCATTTTTTTTTTTACTAGCAATGGCAGCGATCGGCGATTTTTTTTTTTTTTTTTTTTTTTTTTTTTTTTTATGGGGCTGCGGACAGATCTGCCACCTAAGTGACATTTATGACACTTTTGGGGGACCAGTGATATTACTACAGTAATCAGTGCTAAAAATATGCACTGTTACTGTAATAATGACACTGGCAGGTGAGGGGTTAACACTAGGGGCAATCAAGGGTTAAATGTGTCCCTAGGGGGAGTTTCTAACTGGGGGGGGGGGGGGGGGGCTTGCTGCATGAACACAGAGACCTGTGTTCCTAAATAGGAGGATCCCTGCATTCATAACTGACAGAACAGCGGTTTGCTGTGTTTACAACGGCAGACCGCCATTCTGTCTCCACGGGGAGCAATCGCGGGTGCCCAGCGGCAATTGCGGCCGCCAGACCCGCTGATTGGCTCTCCTACAGGTACGTCAAATTGCAGGACAGCGCCAACCCGCCGCATTAAAACTACGGCGGCTGGTCAGCAATCAGTTAAAGTATACTTTTTTGCAAAAAAAATGGGTTTAAGGAACAGCTGCGCAAATACCGTATGACCTAAACAAAAGAAATGTACATTACACACTCTATATAACCAAAAGTATTGGGACGCCTGCCTTTACACGCACATTACCTTAATAGCATCCCAGTCTTAGCCCATTGGGTTCAATATTGAGTTGGCCCACCCTTTGCAGCTATAACAGCTTCAACTCTTCTGGGAAGGCCGTCCACAAGGTTTAGGAGTGTCTATGGGAATGTTTGACCATTCTTCCAAAAGTGCATTTTTGAGGTCAGGCACGAATGTTGGACGAGAAGGTCTGGCTCACAGTCTCAGCTCTAATTCATCCCAAAGGTGTTCTATGGGGGTGCAGGCCAGTCAAATTCCTCCACCCCAAACTCGCTCATCCATGTCTTTATGGACCTTGCTTTGTGCACCGGTGTGCAGTCGTTGTGGAACAGGAAGGGGCCATCCCCAAACTCCTCCCACAAAGTTGGGGGCATGAAATTGTCCAAAATGTCTTGGTTTGCTGACACCTTAAGAGTTCCCTTCACTGGAACTAAGGGGCCAAGTCCAACCCCTGAAAAACAACCCCACACCATAATCCCCCCTCCACCAAATGATTTGGACCTTAGCAGAAACACAGGATCTCTATCTTCCCTGCTGACAGAACGGTGATCTGCCATGTTTACATAGACAGATCACCGTTCTGCCTCTCGGGAACGATCAGCGGGTCCCGGCGGACATTAGACTTGCTGATTGGCTCCCGCTGTGTCCAATCCCAGCAGGAGTACGTCACTGGCGGCACACGCGTGTGCCCTAGACCCAGAAGTGCAGAATTATGTACCTGTACTTGATTCTGTGCACAGGAGATACCGCCCCATGGAAAATGTACATGGGGAGTTCGGTAAGGGGGTAAGGATAACCTCAGGAGACCCTCCTAAGCCCACAATGCATGAAAACAAGTCAATTATTAACTCTTTTCAGCCAATCTGTGAGAGAGGAGAGATAGAAGGGTGCTTGCAGGTAGCTGTTATATATATATATATATGATCAGAAATGTTTTCCCCTTAAGCGCTTATAAACGCAAACGCGGTGTACCGCCATTACAAGCATTTGGGGTTTGAAATGCCGGTAAACTACAGTTCTGAATTTTTCTGAACCGCAACTGCCTCTAAACTACTATAAAGGACGGAGTGTACACATAAGATAAGAGAGAGTTCAGGGGCTGCTGAAAAAACAAAACCCCCAACTGCTCCTGAACGTCCATTTAGCAGCTGCAGTGTACGAGGCCTAAGCAGGTTTGCCTAAGAAATCTTGTCTGTCTACTGATGTTACTGTAACGCTGCCCCTGCAGGAACTTCTGAGTATTGTCTTGATGGGCTCCCCTGGTTACCAGCACACATTTACTTTGGTAAAGTCCCTAAATCCCTCCTTGTTCCTGATGGCTCGTCACATGAATGAACAGTCTAGGGGTGTTGGTTTTTATGTTGTTTTTTTGGTAATTTGGGATAGGAGAAGGGAATAGTGGGATACTCTAATTCAGGGGTGTCCAAACTACGGCCCTCCAGCTGTTCAGGAACTAAAATTCCCATGAGGCATTGTATATCTCTGACATTCACAGACGCAACTAGGCATTATGGGAATTGTAGTTCCTGAACAGCTGAAGGGCCATAGTTTGGACACCCCTGCTCTAATTGAACTATTCACGTTGGTTGAGGACCTCTATCTTCAGAACTTTACTCTAGAATCTGGAACAGCCAGGCTATTAATCCACACTGCCACAAGTGTGACTGGGATGAAGTCTCTTGCTCTCTTTACTCCCTAACAAGACTTGCTGAATGTTGATTTATCTGCAGGACGCTCTCACTAGCATCCTCTTCCCGCTGACACCCGTCCATTGACTATCCTTGAAAATGGGGTGGCCCCCCTCAGGTCAGGCTCCTTGACATGAGTTTCTGTACTGCAGAGAAAGATCCTCCAGTGTCTCCCCTCTCAGGCAGTTTCTCTGGACCTCTGGGTTCAGCTCCTCACTGCTACTCTTCGGGGGCCTCAGGAGGACCCCCTGAGGCCGCATGGGACCTCTACAGAAGAGAAAGCAGCCGTCCCCTCCCTCCGGGACTCCGCTCTCCAATGAAAGACCCCGAGCACATGTGCTCCTGGCTTATATACAGTATCCCAGAATGCACCGAGGCGACTTCCTTTGCCAATCATCAGGACTGTATCAAAAGCCCACGCACCCATTCGTCAGGTTTCCTCCCACTGTCCCAACATGCCTCCCTATTGGACAAGCATGAAACGCTCTCTAGACTGAATGAATCGCATCCGGAGCCCAATGAGCAGACCTCACTAACAGATCCTGCTCTCTGATAGGCAGAGAATAATAAAGATTTATCTGCAGCCCCTCTGGTAAGCAGACAGAGCTTAAAACTATACTCTCACTAGCACCTACCTAGGAGGGGGCTACAACCACCCCCTGCCAAACTGAGCCATGTCCTCCCTAACAGATCCTGCTCTTTGGTAGGCAGAGAACAATATAGATTTACCTGCAGCCTCTCTGATAAGCAGACAGAGCTCAAAACTATACTCTCTCACCAGCACCTACCTAGGAGGGGGCTACATTACTAAATTCGGTCAATGCATACACCTATCAAGAAGTCATAAAGAGGTTGAAACCAATTCTCTACATTACAGGAGCCCATTTGTTTTGTGTGTTCAGTACTGAGAGAAATACACTGAGAATGAAGTTACTTGTGTGTATATGTGGGTTGGTAAGTGGCAGCTCAGGAGTATTACAAAGAACAGCTATTTTAGGTACATACAATGGATGGCACCGTGGCGGGTGAATATTTTTTTTCTTCTACAGAAGTGATGCAGAGAAAGTTGATGTCACATTCGAGATTCTGTCCCTGGCAATTCTCTAGCAATAAAATCAATAGACTCCACTTATCTCCTCTGGTGTTGCTTCCTCGCTGGCTGAATCCATGGGGGTGTAACTTTTTTTTTTTTCTGCTGCCTCACTAGAAGATTTTATGGCCTTTTGACCCATGGAAGTAACTTGCATCTGCTATTGTGTAATCTGCACTTCAGTTATTCCAGGCTTATCCAAAGGCTAGTGGGCCTTAAAGTGGAGTTCCACCAAAAAGTGGAACTTGCGCTCATTTGCTCCCTCCCCCCTCCTGTGCCACATTTGACACCTTTCGGGGGGACGGGGGGGGGGCGGGTACCTGTATTTGACAGGTACCCTTCCCCACTTCCGGGAGACGGCGCCGTGCTCCTTCCCCCACCGCCGAGCCAAGCCGAATGCACAGCGCACTTTGCGCATGCGCATTAGGGACCCCGGCCGTGAAGCTGTAAGGCTTCACTGCCGGGTCCCCTCACCAGCAATGGCGGTGGCAGCACCCGACAGCCGATGGAAACATCTTTTCTTTTTTTCCTGGGAGATCTACAATCAACTGCCGGACTGGGCGACGGCCAGAATAATCTAGATCCAATGGTCACCCCAGTCTGGCCAGCGAGCCCACACAGACCTCAGCTCTGCGCTAGGTCGGCCGCGACATAGCCCCATCTGACAAGGGGCTTGCTTGCGAGTTAACTCCTAGCAAGGTTGCATATGAGCGGGTCTTGGCCTGAGTCGCAGCGTTCCTCCTGGCTGACAGACCCCCCATTTTAAAGGTGATGGGTTCTGTCTGGAGCAGTGCCCACCTGGTTCCTGGTAGGGTGAGTAGCTGTCCCCCCCACCCCCTCCCTGTAGGGTTTTTGGGTGGACGTGGGCCCCTCCATGGGACGATCGGACCCTACGGGTTCACCCCTTCCCGTCAGGCACCCCCTCATCTGTCCCCCCCCCCATCCTACCCCCCTCCACTTAATGCTGGGGCTGTGGGGGTGGTCTGGTCCACCTCCTGGGGTGGGGGCAGGGTGCTATGCTGGCAATGGGGGCGGGTGCACCGCCAGGGACCGGAGGATCGGCTGTGTGGAGGGGGGGGCGCTGTACCTGGTGGGGGCTCCTGCTAGGGCCCTCCGTTCTGCCTGGGCCTATCCTTGTGGCCTAGGGATCCCTCCTGGGTCTGTTGTAGCCTTGTGCTACAATGCATGGTGGCCATTTTTGTGTAGCCCAGCGTCCCGTTTTCTAGTGGTTTGCCATAGAAAACAGCGGCGGCCATGTCTGTGGAGCCTTCTGGGCGGCGTTTTCAGAGGTGGGAGCCCCTCATCATCCCCTGGTGCTGACTCCTGGATCCTTTTATTTCCTGATCGACGCTCATGCAGTGCACATTCTCATGGTGGCTGCAGTGCCACTCTGTGGGGTGGCGAGTCTGGTGGGGTCCACTCCCTCTCTGCTTATGATCAATTGGTGCTCTGTGACTGGCAACCGGGTGGTACTTCCAGGGTGATGGGGGTTGTCCCTTAGCAGTGTGTTACACTTTTTTGTGGGGTCCCCCTGGTGAATTATGGAGTCTTTGGAGCACATCTCCCCACCTGATCCCCTCTCTGAGGCTGCGGGGCCATCCAGGTCCCCACCATCCATCGATGCACTGGTGGCGGTCCTGGAATCCTTTGTCGCAAAAAAAACCCCCTCCACCTTCCCTTGCCTCATCTGTCTCATCATATCCTTAATCTGATTTGGTCGTCGCGGAAGTGGGTCACCCTGCTGGGTCTGCGACCACGCGTCCTTAAACCATCAGATAGTGTGGAGGGTTCCTCCACTTCTGCAACCGCACACGAAAAGCGCTGGTGGATGCACTGATTTGTTTCTGTGCGTGAGACCTTAAAGATGGAGGCAGCAGCTGCGACGGAGGCAAAGGTTCCTTTTGGCACTCACAAGCCATCCGGAGTGGCAAAGGTGTTCCCTTTCCCCTGCTAATTTTACAGAATTGTCACTAAAGAGTGGGGACGACCAAAGCGTCCCCTTGGGGTCCCTAAGCAATTTGCTAGGGGATACCCCTATGAGGAGTTTTTTCTTAAGAAGTGGACTGTTCGACCGGTGGTGGACCCTGTGGTTTCCAGATTAAACAAGGCAACCATGATTCCGGTTGAAGAGTCCCCGGCCTTTAAGGACCCAGCTGACAGGAAGGCTGAGGCTGGGACCCGCAATATGCACACCCTGGTTGGCTCAGCACCGAGGCTGATATTTACCATTGCCCTGGCGTCAGACTCTGACCAACTGGGCCAAGCTTTTGCGCTGTGACCTGGGGGAGGAGTAGCTCCCCCCTGCCTTTGCTGAGCTAGCTGACCAGCTGGTCCAGGGGCTGCAGTTTATCTGTGATTCCTCTTTGGATGCGGCTCCCCTAGTGACTCGTCTCTCTGTTTCAGCAGTGGTCCTTCGGCGTGCCTTTGGCTCAAATGCTGGTCTGCGGACCAGACTTCTAAAAAGGCCTTGACTGATCGTCCCTTTCAAGGAGATCACCTGTTTGGTGCTAGCCTGGATGACCTCATTAAAGGACTCGCAGGGGGGGGAATAGTACCTTTTTTCTTCTGCGGGCTACTAAGAGCAAGGACCCTCGTCGTAGAGGACTCCTTCTCAGCTCATACGTTTTTTTTCGTCGCTCATAGTCGACTGACAAGGGATCAGAGCCTTTCGGTGGGGCCTTCTCTGGAGGATACAAGTTAACTTGGTTTGGCAAGTCAAGAGCGGGCTTCTCCAGACCCGCGGGCAAGGCCCCTTCTGCATAAGGGTGCGCCCTCACCCAAATCTGGGCTGGGGGTACGTCTTTGCTGGTTCCCAGCCCTGTGGACTTCCCTGGTACAAGACAAGTGGGTCCACAAGGTCCTGTGGTCCGGCTACAAGACCGAGTTTCATTCTTGCCCTCTAGTAAGGTTCTTCCTTCCAACGTGTGACTGTCTCCGGTTTGCCTGCAGGCTCTTTTTGAGGTGGTGCAAGACCTTTTAAGTCAAAGGGGGATTTTCCGGTTCCAACTTCGGAACGTTTTCAGAGGTTTTATTCAAACCTGTTTACAGGAAGGAAGGCAAGGTGTGTCCAATTTTGGACCTCAAGGCGCTAAAATGTTTTGTGCGGATTCGCATGGTGGTGGCTTTCCTGCATGGTGGGGATTTTCTTGCCTCCATCGACATCAAGGAAGCTTACCTTCACATACCAATATGTGTCGGTCACCAGCTCTTCCTCTGCTTTGCCATTGGAGAGCGCATTATCAGTTTGTGGCGTCACCCTTTGATCTCGCCTCTGCTCCTCGGGTCTTCACTAAAGTATTGGCCCCGGTGCTAGCATTGTTGCGTCAGCTGGGATTTACGGTCCTGGGCTACTTGGACGACCTTCTGCGAGCAAAGTCTCCTACTGCACTGGTGGAAAACCTATAAATCCACATACGGACCCTGAAGGAGTTCGGCTGGATTCTGAATCTTCAGAAGTCTGCCTTGGTTCCTTCCATGAAGCTAGCTAGACTATCTAGGTCTGACTCTGGACTCGGCCTTAGCCAGAGTACTCCTTCCCCTGGACATACTCCAGAAACTGCAGGCTGCAATTCGCCTCCTGCTGTCCAGCAGATGGTCATCCCTCTGGACTTGCATGTGGGTGCTGGGCCTGATGGTGTCGACCTTGGAGGCGGTCAAATTTGCACAGTTCCATACGAGGTCCCTGCAAAGGGAGATTCTGATCAAATGGGACAAGAATCTGTAGTGTCTGAACAACCAAGTCCAGCTGAGCCGGGGTACAAAAAAGTCCATGATCTGGTGGCTTCCTTCTCCAGCAGGGCAAATCCTTCCTCCCATTGTATTGAACGGTGGTAGTCATGGATCGTCTCTAAGGATTCTCAGGTGGGAAGAACCTTTTGTTCCAGCCCTTTCCGTCGTACACATTCCTGGAGTGGAAAACTGGCAGGCAGATTACCTCAGTCAGCAGGCGTTGGATCAATTGGCAGGCGTTTGAAATGGTCTCTTCATCCGGAATTGTTTCATCAGTTGTGTCTCTGGTGGAGCACCCCTGAGGTGGATCTGTTGGCATCTCGGCTCAACAGAAATGTGCAGAGGTTAGTGGCATGGTCACGGGATCCTCTGGCGGACGCCACAGACACGCTGGTGGCCCCGTGGGTTCAGTATCATCTGATTTACGCCTTCCCTCCTCTCAAGCTTCTGCCAAGACTTCTATGCAGGATCGAGGCAGAAAGGATTCCGGTTATCTTAGTGGCTCCGGACTGGCCTCGCTGGGCTTGGTACGAAGGGCCAATCTTCCATCCTGCTTTAGTTTCTGGCTTTGACGGCTTGGCTGTTGAAAGCCAGGTGCTGAAGGATAGGGGCTTGTCTGAATTTGGTAATTAAAAGCTAGGAAATCTACTTCTATGAAGATCGACCATTGTACGTGGAAGACGTACATCACATGGTGTGAGTTTCTTGGGGTTCATCCTCGCTCCTTCTCGGTGGCTCAAATCCTGACCTTACTTCAACGGGAGGTTGAACAGAAATTTGGACTTGTGCCATCAAGGGACAGGTGTTGGCTTTGGCAGTTTTCTTCCAACGACCCTTGGCCACACACTCCCTGGTGTGTACCTTTTCTTTAGGGTGTTTGACATTTGGTTCCTCCAGTGTGGTCTCCGTTGCTGCCTTGGGACCTCAATTTGGTGCTTTCGGTCCTCCAGAAGCCTCACTTTGAGAATCTTCGAGAGATTCCCTTGCTTGCGCTGTCTCAGGAGGTGGCTTTTCTGGTGGCTATCACTTCTGCGCGCAGGGTGTCGGAACTGGCGTAATTATCCTGTCATTCACCTTACCTGGTGGGTCACAGAGATAAGGTGGTTCTTTGCCCCTGTCAGTCGTTCCTTCAAAAGGTTGTCTCTGATTTATTTTTGAATGAAGACAATTTGTTGCCTTCCCTGTGTCCCAGGCCAAAACACCCTAAGGAAATTGCCTTGCATGCCTTGGATGTGGTTCGGGCAATTAGGGTGTACCTGGCAGCTACGGAGTCTTTTAAGAAGTCAGACTCCCTATTTGTGCTTACGGATGGACCTCTGAAAGGATTGTCCGCTTCCTCTGCGACCATTTCCAGATGGATCAGACAGACGGTGATTCAGGCCTATTCCATCAGGGGCAGGTTCCTCTTTTCCTTGTCAAGGCACACTCAGGCGCTCAGTGCCTCTCGGGCCTTAATTCATCTGGCGTCATTGATGCAGGTTTGCAAGGTGGTCACCTGCTCATCGGTGCACACTTTGCCAAAGTTCTGTAAAGTGGATGTGTTGGCATCTGTGGAAGCTTCTTTTTGGCTGCAAGGTCTTGCAGGCTGCTGTTTAGAGGACCTGGTCCTCTTTGAGGGTGTATTGTTTTTTTTTTTTTTTTTTTTTTTTTTTTTTTCAGATGGGCTCCAGTTTTGGATGAGCTCCTGTTACCTGGTTGGCTACTGTTTTAGCTATAGGAATTTTTTCTCATCCTGATCCGACTTGCAGTGCGCCTTCCATTCAAATCAATAGGCTCCCATAGGGAACCATTGATTTTGAATGGGGGAAAAAAAAAACGTATAACGTTGCTTAACGCTGTTTAAGCAACCTTATTCAGCCTTTAGCAGCGTCAGACGTTTTTACAGCTTGATGCTGCAGCTCCAGAACGCACTGGTCCTGGGGTTTTTTTTTTTTTTGCAGCTATTAAACGCCTATGCCACTTGGAGCTCCTAAAAGCCCTGTGTGTGCATGAGGCCATAGAATAACATGGAGGGGCGTGTTCTGCAGCTGCAAAAAAAAAAAAAACTCGTCTGACTCTAACAGCAGCTGCAAAGACGACCTGTGTGCATGGGGCCTTAAAGTAAAGCAGTGCTGAATAGCAAAAAATGCCCTGGTTATGAAAGGGGGGGGGCCATCCCCTCACACTGTTTTGTAATGGCAATTGAGCGGCTAGTTGGCTATTCCTCCAATTGCTATTACAAAAGTGCCAGCTCTAAAAAAAAATAGATACCGGGGTGATGCAGGCATCACCCCGGTACAATCACTTAAAGACTGATGATGTACCAGCTATGTGACTGGTTGGCAAGTTGGATATTCTGCTTCCTGGAGAAGACCTCTAAATATGTTTTTGTTTTTTTTTTATTATATATATATATATATATATATATATATATATATATAATATTTTTATTTTTTTTTATTTTTTTTTAAGTTGTCGACACTCTTAGCTGGCACCACTTCCAGGGGAGTGAATACCTGTACTCTGTGTAATCTTAGGAGCTTCTTCCGCAGAGTGAATACCTGTACTCTGTGTAATCTTAGGAGCCTCTTCCGCAGAGTGACTACCTATACCCTGTGTAATCTTAGGAGCTTCTTCCGCAGAGTGAATACCTGTACTCTGCGTAATCTTAGGAGCTTCTTCTGCAGAGTGAATACCTGTACTCTGTGTAATCTTAGGAGCTTCTTCCGCAGAGTGAATACCTGTACTCTGTGTAATCTTAAGAGCTTCTTCCGCAGAGTGAATACCTGTACTCTGTGTAATCTTAGGAGCCTCTTCCGCAGAGTGAATACCTGTACTCTGCGTAATCTTAGGAGCTTCTTCTGCAGAGTGAATACCTGTACTCTGTGTAATCTTAGGAGCTTCTTCCGCAGAGTGAATACCTGTACTCTGTGTAATCTTAAGAGCTTCTTCCGCAGAGTAAATACCTGTACTCTGTGTAATCTTAGGAGCTTCTCCATCCCTCCCCTTATTCATTTTTTTGTCCTTTTTATTGAACTCTTATTCAGCAAAATGCCTTCCGTGAGAATTGGGGAACAAAACTGAACCGTGTATTCAAGATGAGGATATAATTTTTTTATTTTTCTCTGGAATGTTCGCCACTTTTTAATGCATGGCAGTATTTTTGCTGGCTTTGTTAGCTGCAGCTTGGCGTTTTAGACTTGGCATATAAAATAGCGCCATCTCCTGGTGGCAGAGCAGACAGCGAAGTATCACACTGCTCCGGATTATCACACCAGATCATTGTCCGGTTATCTACTCTCCGGATTATGTCACTCGGTTATCACCTAACACCGGGATGACAGCTGGCACAGAGAGATGAATAGCTGATTGACCTTTCCTTGCCATCTGCCAGCCGGCGGATTATTGGTGTGCTACGCTCTGTGTACAGCGCTCTGTGCTCTCACCCCCTCCCGGGACTCCCTGCTCTGGATTTTACACTCTCTGCAGATGTCCCTGAGGGTGTCACTGTGCTATGGAAACCGCAAATGTAGCTCAGATAATTGCATCAGGGATTTATTAATATGTATTGATGCGAAGTTTCAGGTTTTCATTAGTATGTACATTGCTTTTCCTTTTCATGTTCTGGTTATTATTATTCAGGATTTATATAGCGCCAACAGTTTGCACAATGCTTTACAGCATGTTGTGATTGAAGTTTTGTGTAGTTGCTTTATGATCTCTGTAATTCTGCCTACACCCTTCACAATGATCACTTTTTCTTTTATCTTTGTTCCTTCTCATATGGCCATATACACTGCTCACAAAAATTAAAGGAACACTTTGAAAACCCATCAGATCTGAATGGGAAAAAATCCCATGCTGGATATCTATACTGGTATGGACTGGGTAATGTGTTAGGATCTATACTGGTACAGACTGGGTAATGTTTTAGGATCTATACTGGTATGGACTGGGTAATGTGTTAGGATCTATACTGGTATGGACTGGGTAATGTGTTAGGATCTATACTGGTATGGACTGGGTAATGTGTTAGGATCTATACTGGTATGGACTGGGTAATGCGTTAGGATCTATACTGGTATGGACTGGGTAATGTGTTAGGATCTATACTGGTATGGACTGGGTAATGTTTTAGGATCTATACTGGTATGGACTGGGTAATGCGTTAGGATCTATACTGGTATGCACTGGGTAATGTGTTAGGATCTATACTGGTACAGACTGGGTAATGTTTTAGGATCTATACTGGTATGCACTGGGTAATGTGTTAGGATCTATACTGGTATGGACTGGGTAATGTGTTAGGATCTATACTGGTATGGACTGGGTAATGTTTTAGGATCTATACTGGTATGGACTGGGTAATGCGTTAGGATCTATACTGGTATGGACTGGGTAATGTGTTAGGATCTATACTGGTATGGACTGGGTAATGTTTTAGGATCTATACTGGTATGGACTGGGTAATGTTTTAGGATCTATACTGGTATGGACTGGGTAATGCGTTAGGATCTATACTGGTATGCACTGGGTAATGTGTTAGGATCTATACTGGTATGGACTGGGTAATGTGTTAGGATCTATACTGGTATGGACTGGGTAATGTTTTAGGATCTATACTGGTATGGACTGGGTAATGCGTTAGGATCTATACTGGTATGGACTGGGTAATGTGTTAGGATCTATACTGGTAGGGACTGGGTAATGTGTTAGGACCTATAGTGGTATGGACTGGGTAATGTGTTTAGGACCTATACTGGTATGGACTGGGTAATGTGTTAGGATCTATACTGGTATGGACTGGGTAATGTGTAAGGATCTATACTGGTATGGACTGGGTAATGTGTTAGGATATATACTGGTATGGACTGGGTAATGTGTTAGGATATATACTGGTATGGACTGGGTAATGTGTTAGGATATATACTGGTATGGACTGGGTAATGTGTTAGGATATATACTGGTATGGACTGGGTAATGTGTTAGGATATATACTGGTATGGACTGGGTAATGTGTTAGGAAGGAAAGGATGTCACAACAAAAATTATCTTCCTACAGAGGGCTGAATTCAAACACTCCCCCCCCCCCCCCCCCCCAAAAAAAATCCAAGTGAAAAAATGATGCAGCAGGCAGTCCATTTTGCTGAAATTTCATTGCAGCAACTCAGAATGGTCCTCAGTACTCTGTATGGCCCCCATGTGCTTGTATGCATGTCTGACAATGTCGGGACATGCTCCTAATAAGATGATGGATGGTGTCCTGGGATATTTCCTGCCAGATCTGAACTAGAGCATCACTGAGCTCCTGAACAGACCGAGGAGCAACCTGGCGGTGTCAGATGGAAACCATGTCCCAGAGGTGTTCTATTGGATTTAGGTCAGGCGAGCGTGGGGGCCATTCAATGGTATCAATTCCTTCATCCTCCAGGAACTGGCTGCATACTCTCACCACATGAGGCCGGGCATTGTCGTGCACCAGGAGGAACCCAGGACCCACTGCACCAGCATAGGGTCTGACAATGGGTCCAAGGATTTCATCCTGATACCTAATGACAGTCAGGGTACCATTGTCTAGCCTGTAGAGGTCTGTGCATCCCTCCATGGAGACGCCTCATCAGACCATCACTGACCCACCACCAAACCGGTCACGCTGAACGATGTTACAGGCAGCATAACGTTCTCCACAACTTCTCCAGACCCTTTCATGTCTGTCACATGTGCTCAGGGTGAACCTCCTCTCATCTGTGAAAAGCACAGGGTGCCAGTGTCAGACCTGACAATTCTGGTGTTCAATGGCAAACGCCAATCGAGCTCCATGGTGCCAGGCAGTGACCACAGCGCCCACTAGAGAACGTTGGGCCCTCAGGCCACCCTCATGAAGTCTATTTCTAAATGTTTGGTCAGAGACATTTACACCAGTGTCCTGCTGGAGGTCATTTTGTAGGGCTCTGGCAGTCCTCATCCTGTTCCTCCTTGCACAAAGGAGCAGATACCGGTCCTGCTGATGGGTTAAGGACCTTCTACAGCCCTGTCCAGATCTCCTAGAGCAACTGCCTGTCTCCTGGAATCTCCTCCATGCTCCTGAGACTGTGCTGGGAGACGCAGCAAACCTTCTGGTAATGGCACGTATTGATGTGCCATCCTAGAGGAGTTGCCTGTGCAACCTCTATAGGGTCCAGGTATCTCCTCATGCTACCAGTAGTGACACTGACCCCCTCTATAGGGTCCAGGTATGGCCTCATCCTACCAGTAGTGACACTGACCCCCTCTATAGGGTCCAGGTATGGCCTCACTACCAGTAGTGACACTGACCCCAGCCAAATGCAAAACTAGTGAAAAACAGTCAGGAAAAAATTAGTAGGGAAAAACAATTTCAGTGGCCTCCACCTGTAAAATCATTCCTGTTTTTGGAGGTCATTTCATTGTTGCCCATCTAATGCACCTGTTAATTCAAATAACTCCAAAGCAGCTTAAACTGATTAACAACCCCCTCTGCTACTTTACTGACCAGATCAATATCCCAGTTTATTTGACTTGATGCGATACTCTGATTTAAAATTTTTAAGTCAAGTTTGTTTCCCCTCGCTATGTCTAAGAAAAATCATCCCATACTGTACAACTAAAAATGATTGTGACCGAACCGCATTGGCATCCTGCTTGGGTGCTTCCGCTAAACAGCATCTCCTGCCCTCCAAACTGTTCCATCAAACTGAGTGAATGCCAGCCCTTTACCCCAAACATCGTACACAAACAAGAACCAAAGGAATGACAGTTAATTAACCACTTGCCGACTGCCCCACACAGATTTACTGCAGCAGGGTGGCTCGGCTGCATATAATCACATAAATCTACTGAATAGTTTTTTTTCTATGCTGAGATCACTGTTGAGGTATTTGTAAATGGCTATCATGTCCCCTCTCAGGCATCTCTTCTCCAGGGAGAATAAATCCAGTGCTTGTAAATGCTCCTCATAATTTAGGTCCTCCCAATCCCCTAACTAGCTTAGCTGCCTTTTCTTTACGGTCAGGTAGGCTATACGGGGTCCCGTGATTTTTAACAGCTGCCCTGCCTGACCTCAACCCTACTGAACAGCTTTAGGATAAATTAGAATGCAGATTGTGAGCCAGATTTTCTCATCCAACATCAGAACCTGACCTCCCAAATGTTCCTTGGCTGAGTAGACTTAAATTCCCCCAGACACCCTCCAAACTCTTGTGGAAAGTCGTACCAGAAGAGTGGAGGGTGATGTTATTGCTGCAAGCCTGGGGCCAACTCCATGTTAATGGCCATGGTGTGGAAATGAACGTCCAGCAAGCTCAGAGAGGTGTTGGCGCACAATACTAGCGGCCTCCAGAGAACGATATGCTAAAAGCCAACAGAGGGAGCACGGCACACTGGCATACTAAAGAAGCAATGCAGCAAGGCAAAAATGGTCCTAAAGACCAAAAAACCTATGTAGACTTATGAGGTCTCGATATTCCGAAACATGGTTGGGAAGAACCCCCCCCCCCCCCCCCCAAGTCTTAATGAGCCCTAACAGAAACCTAAGAGAAGAGCGCAACAATCTCATATGTTCTCATTGGTGTGTATGAGAAGCTGAGGAAATCCCCAAAGTTGGGTTCACAATGAAATGTACTCGATGGTGCCTATCCTTACTTCTCCAATGTGGTAACCATTGAGGTCCTTGCACCCTTCCCTCCATAGCTGTTCAGCTATACACAACTTTGTGGTCATTTTATAGTGTATTAAACCACCAGTGACCAGACAGATGATGTCACACTTGTATATGTCAGCGCTATCTAAATGTATAATAATAATAGTGTGTGACTGGGGGGGGGGCATTAGAGTGCAAGCTCCTCTGATGACTGGCTCAGTGTTCTCTGTACAACACTGCGGTATATGTCAGAGCTATATAAATGTATAATAATAGTGTGTGACGGGGGGGGGGGCATTAGAGTGTAAGCTCCTCTGGTACAGAGACTGATGTGACTGTGGCGGGAGGGGACATTAGAGTGTAAGCTCCTCTGGTACAGAGACTGATGTGACTGTGGGGGGAGGGGACATTAGAGTGTAAGCTCCTCTGGTACAGAGACTGATGTGACTGTGGGGGGAGGGGACATTAGAGTGTAAGCTCCTCTGGTACGGAGACTGATGTGACTGTGGGGGGAGGGGACATTAGAGTGTAAGCTCCTCTGGTACGGAGACTGATGTGACTGGCTCAGTGATCTCTGTACAGCACTGCGGTATAGGTCAGAGTTATATAAATGTACAATAATAATAGTGTGTGACTGGGGGGGGGGGGGGGACATTAGAGTGTAAGCTCCTCTGGTACAGAGACTGATGTGACTGTGGGGGAGGGGACATTAGAGTGTAAGCTCCTCTGGTACAGAGACTGATGTGACTGTGGGGGAGGGGACATTAGAGTGTAAGCTCCTCTGGTACAGAGACTGATGTGACTGGCTCAGTGATCTCTGTACAGCACTGCGGTATATGTCAGAGTTATAAAAACGTATAATATATAAATATTAAAGTTGCAGCCTACCTTAGCTGTAGTGCGACATGCAGGTCCTCTCTGATGGAGCTGTGTGCGGGGTCACTGTCCCCTATCAGAGTGTACGGGGGGGATCTCTGGGCTCAGCTGTACATTAGATCGGAGTGTTGTCCTCTTGTCAGTCCCTTGTTACAGCTGACGTTCCCCCCTGGCTACGGAATCTCAATCTGCTCTGTATTGAGCGGCAATGTGTGCCCATATTGGATTACACATAATGCTGTCATTATCTCTGCCCTGATGGAAGGCTAATGTTTTCTCCCAGGTGCTCACTGCTCTTCCTAATGGAAGTCCTCAGAGCAACTTTTAGGGCCAGTCCCATTTTTAAAGAAACCAGATCTGTAAGGGAAGCAGCTTATCATTTATAATACAAACATCCATTTATAAAATCTGGGGGTATGTCTGCAGTCTCTGACTGTCTCCTGTACCATGTCTGCAGTCTCGACTGTCTCCTGTACCATGTCTGCAGTCTGCCTGTCTCCTGTACCATGTCTGCAGTTTCTGATTGTCTCCTGTACCATGTCTGCAGTCTCTGACTGTCTCCTGTACCATGTCTGCAGTCTATGACTGTCTACTGTACCATGTCTGCAGTCTATGACTGTCTACTGTACCATGTCTGCAGTCTGACTGTCTCTGGTACTATTTCTGTATGACTTTCTTCTCCTGTACTATGTCTGCAGTCTCTGACCGTCTCCTGTACTATGTCTGCAGTCTCCTGTACTATGTCTGCAGTCTCTGAATGTCTCCTGTACCATGTCTGCAGTCTCTGAATGTCTCCTGTACTATGTCTACAGCCTCTGACCGTCTCTTGTACTATGTCTGCAGTCTCCTGTACTATGTCTGCAGTCTGACTGTCTCCTGTACCATGTCTGCAGTCTCTGACCGTCTCCTGTACCATGTCTGCAGTCTCTGACCGTCTCCTGTACCATGTCTGCAGTCTGTCTCCTGTACCATGTCTGCAGTCTCTGACTGTCTCTGGTACTATTTCTGTATGACTTTCTCCTCCTGTACTATGTCTGCAGTCTCTGACAGTCTCCTGTACTATGTCTGCAGTCTCCTGTACTATGTCTGCAGTCTCTGAATGTCTCCTGTACCATGTCTGCAGTCTCTGAATGTCTCCTGTACTATGTCTACAGCCTCTGACCGTCTCTTGTACTATGTCTGCAGTCTCCTGTACTATGTCTGCAGTCTCCTGTACTATGTCTGCAGTCTCCTGTACTATGTCTGCAGTCTCCTGTACTATGTCTGCAGTCTCCTGTACTATGTCTGCAGTCTCCTGCACTATGTCTGCAGTCTCTGACTGTCTCTTGTACTATTTCTGTTTTCTGACTGCAGACATAGTACAGGAGGAGACAGTCAGACTACAGAAATAGTACAAGAGACGGTCAGAGGCTGTAGACATAGTACAGGAGACATTCAGAGACTGCAGACATAGTACAGGAGACAGTCAGGAGACTGCAGACCTGGTACAGGAGACAGTCGTGGTACAGGAGACAGTCGTGGTACAGGAGACAGTCGTGGTACAGGAGACAGTCGTGGTACAGGAGACAGTCGTGGTACAGGAGACAGTCGTGGTACAGGAGACAGTCGTGGTACAGGAGACAGTCGTGGTACAGGAGACAGTCGTGGTACAGGAGACAGTCGGAGACTGGAGACCTGGTACAGGAGGAGACCGTCTCCTGTACCATGTCTGCATGGAATATTCTGTGCGGCTCTCTGAGAATATGCTACATCCTGAGGCCGGCTGTATCTAGAAAGTTGGCTATCCTGCTGTAGTGTATATAATCGGTAATTAAACCTTTTGTTGTTACATTGAATTTTTCGGACACTCTCTGTAAATGTTGCATTTTTCAGACACTCTCTGTAAATGTTGCATTTTTCGGACACTCTCTGTACATGTTGCATTTTTCGGACACTCTCTGTAAATGTTGCATTTTTCGGACACTCTCTGTAAATGTTGCATTTTTCGGACACTCTCTGTACATGTTGAATTTTTCGGACACTCTCTGTAAATGTTGCATTTTTCGGACACTCTCTGTAAATGTTGAATTTTTCGGACACTCTCTGTAAATGTTGCATTTTTCGGACACTCTCTGTAAATGTTGCATTTTTCGGACACTCTCTGTAAATGTTGCATTTTTCGGACACTCTCTGTAAATGTTGCATTTTTCGGACACTCTCTGTAAATGTTGAATTTTTCGGACACTCTCTGTAAATGTTGCATTTTTCGGACACTCTCTGTAAATGTTGCATTTTTCGGACACTCTCTGTACATGTTGCATTTTTCGGACACTCTCTGTAAATGTTGCATTTTTCGGACACTCTCTGTAAATGTTGCTATTTATCATGTTTGCATTTCCTCTGGAATATGAAGTCTTTGTATATATGGGCTGTAGGTTCCCTTTAACCTGTGCAGTGCCAGGATTAGCAGCAGCCCGTCGGCTGGAACTGAAGTGGTGTAGCGATTATTCACCAGGGTTCCTGACAGGCTGATGCTGCTGGGTTGCCTGGCAACAAGCTGCTCCTCCCCTCCCTCCCTCCATCCCTTGTGCATCCGAACCATTAGGCAGCAGAAGGTCTGCCGGAGAGACAGAAGAGGCCTTTTCTGTGATTGATGATGTAATCCGTGAACGGGGCGGTGGTTAGTGAGAACAGCAGGGCGCGGCAAGACCCGGGCTGTATCATTTCACCTGCCCCCCCACCCCCCCCTCCACTCCACTCTGAGGAAGAGACATGGAGGATCCTGGCACTCACTAACTCCTGTGGATCTCCCTGTCATTCTGTTGGATGCTTCCTGCAAGCGCTGCGGCCATTTGCAAGTGATTGTGGGAAAGCGGAGAATTCAGCTGCAGTCCTGTGATTTCATGTCCTAACACTCTCTCTTCTCTTTCCTTCTCTCCCTTCTCCTCTCTTTGCCCTTGTGTGAAAAAATGAAGCAGGCGCCAACAACGCGGAAGGTACCCGCTTCAGTGCCCGTTGTCACCCATCTGTGGTTTGTCTGTAGTCTTGTGCCATCCATGCACGGTCGGGGGCATGTACTCTGTATGGTCATTGCATGCTATGTGGTCACCTGAGAGCTGCAGAAAAAGGCCAGGCGAGGACTTTACAACGCTACGTGTTCCGAGAGTGCGCTGTCACGCAGCTGGCGGTATTGTATTTTCTGTTCTTTATTTAAAGGGGGATCTGTCACAATGTATCATAGAGCAGACAGGGGATCTGTCACAATGTATCATAGAGCAGACAGGGGATCTGTCACAATGTATCCTAGAGCAGACAGGGGATCTGTCACAATGTATCGTAGAGCAGACAGGGGATCTGTCACAATGTATCGTAGAGCAGACAGAAGCAATGTTGAAATCAATATAGACATTGCTGAGTAACGAGCAGTGAAAAAATGAGCATTAGGCCCACATTCTGCCTGTAAGGGAGTTGAGAAATCTGGACGCTGCAGATTATAATTCAGCATGGCCGTGTCCAGTGTGATTGATCACGTATTGGGCTCAGTGGGGGACGGGTTATACGCCAGTAACTACTGCTTGTCCAAGAACACTTTTCTTGCAGACAGATTGCTTTGCAATAGAGCCAGAACCTCCAGAGGATCGTAAGGGGCCACTATGATTGTGTGCTGTCACCAAGAGTCATCAAGTTCTAGGGATCTTCACTTTTTTGGGGAACTTCACATTTTAGACATTCTAGGGATCTTCACACTTTGGGGATCTTCACATTTTAGACATTCTAGAAATCTTCACACTTTGGGGATCTTCACATTTTTGGGGATCTTCACATTTTTGGGGATCTTCACATTTTATACATTCTAGAAATCTTCACACTTTGGGGATCTTCACATTTTAGACATTCTAGGGATCTTCACACTTTAGACACTTTGGGGACCATCACATTTTGGGGACCGTCACATTTTGGGGACCGTCACACTTTGGGGATCTTCACATTTTAGACATTCTAGAAATCTTCACACTTCGGGAATCTTCACATTTTAGACATTCTAGAGATCTTCGCATTTTGGGCATCTTCACACTTTGGGCATCTTCACAATTTGGGCATTTTTGGGGATCTTTACATTTTTGGGGATCTTCACATTTTAGACATTCTAGGGATCTTCACACTTTGGGGACCGTCACACTTTGGGGATCTTCACATTTTAGACATTTTGGGGATTTCCACATTTTGGGGATCTTCACATTTTAGACCTTCTAGAAATCTTCACACTTTGGGGATCTTCACATTTTAGACATTTTGGGGATCTTCACACTTTGGGGATCTTCACACTTTGGGGATCTTCACACTTTGGGGATCTTCACACTTTGGGGATCGTCACATTTTGGGGATCTTCACATTTTAGACATTTTGGGGATTTCCACATTTTGGGGATATTCACATTTTAGACATTCTAGAAATCTTCACACTTTGGGGATCTTCACATTTTAGACATTCTGGGGATCTTCACATTCTGGGGGATCTTCACATTTTTGGGGATCTGCACATTTTATACATTCTAGAAATCTTCACAATTTGGGGATCTTCACATTTTAGACATTCTAGGGATCTTCACACTTTGGGGATCTTCACACTTTAGACATTTTGGGGATTGGGGATCGTCACATTTTTGGGGATCTTCACATTTTTGGGGATCTTCACATTTTTGGGGATCTTCACATTTTTGGGGATCTTCACATTTTATACATTCTAGAAATCTTCACACTTTGGGGTTCTTCACATTTTAGACATTCTAGGGATCTTCACATTCTAGGGATCTTCACATTCTAGGGATCTTCACATTCTAGGGATCTTCACATTTTTGGGGATCTTCACAATTTGGGGATCTTCACAATTTGGGGATCTTCACAATTTGGGGATCTTCACAATTTGGGGGTCTTCACAATTTGGGGGTCTTCACAATTTGGGGGTCTTCACAATTTGGGGATCGTCACATTTTGGGGATCGTCACATTTTGGGGATCGTCACATTTTGGGGATCGTCACATTTTAGACATTCTAGGGATCATCACATTTTGGGGGTCGTCACATTTTAAACATTTTAGGGATCCTCACATTTTAGGGATCACATCTCATCTGTCATAACTGCCCCAGGTGATTGATGGGTCTTCTGCATTTATATACAGATATGGGAGGGGGAAGGGGGGGGGCACTGTGTTGTATTTTAGGTTCAGGGTGCTCTGCTAATCTTGTTTTCTGCAGCTCTCAGGTGGGATTATATCTGCATGCCTTCATTATTATTCTTTATTGCCTTTTAAGACTTTAAAGTGGAACTCCAGGCAAAATGGTAACTGTGCTGATTATTTTCTCAGTGTTGCTTGTAAATTTTTCTGGTTTACTTTAATCTCGGTAGCCCCGGTTTTTAAAGTGGTTGTAAACCTCAGACATGAAAAAAGAACAAAGCATATCCCTCTATAGTGTGTACTTGTCTCAGTCCAGAGCCCGAAGTGTCATTTCTGTCTGCTGCCTCCTCTCTGCTATCCGCCCTCTAACAAGTTTTCCTGACACCAAGAGAAAAATGGTGACAGGGTAGGGATCTCCAGCTGATTGACAGCCTCATCTCTGTTCCTGTGTGCTGTGTAGAGGGGGGGGGGGTGGTCCCTCTCCTCCAATCAGCTCTCAGAGCTCTCCTCACTGAGCACTGTAGAGTGTAACTTCAGCTCTCCGCCCTATTTATTTCTGAACTCTGAGGCAAGCTTTATAATTCAGCATTTTGGACGGATGTAGAGGACAGAAGACTGCAGATAAACAAATACAACTTATGTAGGAGGATTTGTTTCATCTCTGTGTATCACCTGAGGCCAGTCACCCTATGTAATTGTTTACATCCACTTTAATCTCATGTGGCTGAAGAGGTGGCACTCCAGTGTCTCCTCCCCACACCCAATATCCTCGAAGGATACTGAATCGGCGTGTGGGAGGTAGCTGGGGTAAGAATGGAGAAATCCTTTTTTTTTTTTTTTTTTTTAATATTGGGGATTTGTTAGACCAGGGGTGGGCAACTGCGGCCCTCCAGCTGTTCCTGTAGTACAAGTCTTCCCATTGGGCCTTTGCCTCTGGGAGTCATGCTTGTAACAGTCAGTCTTGCAATTCCTCATGGATGTGCTGCAGTTTCCCACCCCCATGTTAGAACCTTATCAGGATTCTTTGTTGTCTGTGTCCCCCGCTAGGTGGATTCACCCCTTTTTTTTTTTTTTTTTTTTTTTTTTTTTTTTATTTGTCCGTGTCCTGTAACTGTAGGTGACCATTTTCCCCATGACGTTTAGAGACGGGGCTGGTGACCTTTGACCCCAGGACTGCTAGTGATGCGGCCGGTGACCATTGTTCCAGGACTGGTATGGATGAGGCCAGTGACCATTGTCCCCGGGACTGGTATGGATGAGGCCAGTGACCATTGTCCCCGGGACTGGTATGGATGAGGCCACTGACCATTGTCCCTGGGACTGGTATGGATGAGGCCGGTGATCATTGTCCCTGGGACTGGTATGGATGAGGCCGGTGACCATTGTCCCCTGGACTGGTATGGATGAGGCCGGTGACCATTGTCCCCTGGACTGGTATGGATGAGGCCGGTGACCATTGTCCCTGGGACTAGTATGGATGAGGCCACTGACCATTGTCCCCTGGACTGGTATGGATGAGGCCGGTGACCATTGTCCCCTGGACTGGTATGGATGAGGCCGGTGACCATTGTCCCCTGGAACTGGTATGGATGAGGCCGCTGACCATTGTCCCCGGGACTGGTATGGATGAGGCCGCTGACCATTGTCCCCTGGACTGGTATGGATGAGGCTGGTGACCATTGTCCCCTGGACTGGTATGGATGAGGCTGGTGACCATTGTCCCCTGGACTGGTATGGATGAGGCCGGTGACCATTGTCCCCTGGACTGGTATGGATGAGGCCGGTGACCATTGTCCCCTGGACTGGTATGGCTGAGGCCGGTGACCATTGTCCCCTGGACTGGTATGGCTGAGGCCAGTGACCATTGTCCCCGGACTGCTATGGATGAGGCCAGTGACCATTGTCCCCGGGACTGGTATGGATGAGGCCGGTGACCATTGTCCCCTGGACTGGTATGGATGAGGCCACTGACCATTGTCCCTGGACTGGTATGGATGAGGCCACTGACCATTGTCCCTGGGACTAGTATGGATGAGGCCACTGACCATTGTCCCCTGGACTGGTATGGATGAGGCCACTGACCATTGTCCCCTGGACTGGTATGGATGAGGCCGGTGACCATTGTCCCCTGGACTGGTATGGATGAGGCCACTGACCATTGTCCCCGGGACTGGTATGGATGAGGCCACTGACCATTGTCCCCGGGACTGGTATGGATGAGGCCACTGACCATTGTCCCCTGGACTGGTATGGATGAGGCCACTGACCATTGTCCCTGGGACTGGTATGGATGAGGCCACTGACCATTGTCCCTGGGACTGGTATGGATGAGGCCACTGACCATTGTCCCTGGGACTGGTATGGATGAGGCCACTGACCATTGTCCCTGGGACTGGTATGGATGAGGCCACTGACCATTGTCCTGGTTCACATTTGTGCGATGCGGGAATGCTGCGAATATGCAGCGCGATCCCTCATCGCATCCGCACCCCTGGCAGTTCACACCGCCATATGCGATACGCAGGGGGTGTCAATTAAAAGTTAACGACACCCCCAGATCATATCGCAGTGCGATCTGCAAGTTCGCACAGAATCGGATCACACTGGTGTGATCCATCATCTGATCAGATTCTGCTGCAGATAAAAAAAAAAAGGGGTCCTGTGCGTGTTTAGTGCGATTGCGGTGCGAATGACTGAAATTTGCACCGCACAGAGATCGCTGTGATCGCATCAGTGTGAACCGGCACTTAGTGATGAGACTTTACAGTGAGTACAGAAACAATTGAGAACTGTCCATGATACTTTTTTTTTTATTTGCACTAACATACAATTTTTTAGAACAAGCTTTCGGGGGATGCCCCCTCCCCCCTTCTTCAAGGTCCAAGCAGTACTTGAAGAAGGAAACGTACCTAAAAAGCTTGTCCTGAAAAATTGTGCTAGTGCAAATAAAGTATCACAGACCGTTCTCAATTGTTGTCACAAGTGCACGAATACAGCTACAGCCACCTCAAGCACAGTGAGTACAAAAATCCTGTATGGTTTTTGAGAGATTTTCTCTTGCTTTCTGTTGCACTTCCAGAACAGGAAATGAAGGTAATTCTCCCCAATGCGACATGGATCGCAAAAAAACTTTTTTTTTTTTTTTTTTTATCCATTTTGTTCTTAAACCGATATATTGGAGTATTTGATATAGAAGAGATTTAGATATGAGTATTTGTTTTCTATTCCCTGATTTTCTATTAGGTGCTTTTTATTTTTGACCCCAATTTTGATTTTATTTCGGTATGGTCCTGGAGTTCACCTTTAAAGATCAATACTCTTCTAAGATGGAAGCCTCTTGCTAAGATGGAAGCCTCTTGCTGGGGGTTTGGTACAAAGAATTATAAAAGGGTGACGCTATGCAAGTGAAATTATTATGTCTATGGATGTTCAAGGTCCTAATTTATGGATATTTTGGTGCTGGTTGCTCATTCTATCTTCTCTAAATGTAATGTCATTTTGTTTGTGATTCTTATTTCAGCCCATGAAAACGCATCATCAGCCTGGCTGCTCTTAATTTGACCTGTTATAGGAGAGTCGGTGGCAGGCTTCACCAGCTGGCTGTGATATCCCCATTCACAGAAATTAAAATGTGGCCAAGGGAGTGTCAAACGGACAGTTCTTTTTAAATATCTCTTTTTTTTTTTTTCTAGGATATTAAAGAGGTTGTAAACCCCCAAAAAAAAATTGGAGCCGCCGTTCACGGCACAGGGCTCTGAAGGAACGGCACGCATGGCCGTTCGTTTTAGAGCGCATGTGCCGATGATGTCACTGGCTGCATTAACAGTAAATATCTCCTAAACGATGCAAGTTTAGGAGATATTTACAGTACCTATAGGTACAAGTTATAAGAGAGGATTTACAACCTCTTAATAGCTGAATTCTAGCAATTCAGCTACTTGTAAAAACTGCAGGAATACCATGAGTTTTAAGTCTAACGAGGTGCCTGCTGCCTGGTGGACTTCTCTCTTACTCACATCTGACAGGTTTATTGCGCTCCAGGAAGATAACTTCTAGAGCTCCAACGCTCCTTGCTGTGGGTCTCCGTTCCTTCAAGAGCAGAGTCACTGGAACTGTGCTTCTCGCCCTTCCCTGCTTCTGCCCATTCACAGAAGCCTTTATATTATGTGAACTAATTCCCAAAATACAAAGGCTTCTGTGATTGGGCAGCAGAGGGGAGGAGCAGGCATAGCTGCTCTGTGTGCTGCTTCTCTCCTCTCACAGCCAGAGTGTGTTCTTCGGGTTTGCAGCAAACCTGTCACATATAAGTAATAGAGAGAAGTCCCTGAGGTGACATGCACCTAATTGGACTTGACTTATAGTGCGCCTGCACTTTTTGCAGAATTTCTAAATTCCTGCAATTCAGCTTTAAATTGAAACCCCCTTTTATTTATTTATATATATATATATATATATATATATATATATATATATATAGAGATTACTCGCAGGATATTAGTGTGAGAAGTTGGTGTTTTGTTTGTGGCGAAAACAGTCGCTGTTGCGCCTTTTCAAGAATCAACCACAACCATGCAGACTTATGCAGTCCCCAATCTAGGCAGCTGTAAAGCCACTTTTATTCAGTAATGTTTTGAACACTTAGGAGCTGGGAGATATTGCACAAGGTCAGTAGGTTGATAGGTCGACCTGTGTCCAACTTTAGGTGACCTTGATCCCCCTACTTCCCAAGCTGAAGTTTGTGGCTCAGACAAAGGAAGCAAGAGACTTCTCAAAGGGTTAGTTCAGCTTTTACCAAGTAACTGCCTATGCAAGTAATGGGTGCCTGTAGATAAAGAGAAACTCTGCAGCCCCAGCCTAAAGTGTCATTCCAGTCAAAACCTAACAAAGCCAAAATTTACTCCAACCCCCACTTTAAGCCTGTTTGATCTACCCTGTAAAAGGAAACATGCCTATACATACCTGTTCGGAAGTCGGTCCGGTCACGTGTCCTAGTGCCTGCTTCAGTGTAGAGGAGGGACAGCCAACAATGGATGCCCCATAGCAAGCCTATGGGTGATGTCACCACATAGGCTCTATGGCCGCTTTTGGCGGCCTCTCCTCCACACTGAAGCCAGTTCTGGAGAGATTAAATGATTTAGCCGGAGCGACTTCAGAATAGGGAAGTATAGGCATCTTTCCTTTTTATAGGGTAGATAGAATAGGCTCAGAATGGTGGTGGGAGCAGATTTACGCTTAGTTTAGCTTTTGACTTGTTGTACACTTTAAGTTTTAAATAATGACCTTGCTATATTGTAGGTGTAGGTCATTCACATACCTCCCAAAGCCTGCCGGTAAACCTCCCACTTGTGGCATCAGCCTACCCTGCCTTGTTGCTACAATGGTACTATCACACTCCAAGCCATTACTGCTCACCCTCACCATCATAGGGTGCAAGCTCTCAAGTCTCCCTGTACATGTGTGGTCCGCTATATACGCCTTTGCAGCAACACTTGAGACCAGAGCTACAGCAACGGGGGAGTTTGAAATGGCTAGGGGTGTTTTTGGAAACCTCTTAGCAACAAGGTAGAATGGGATAATGCTATCTCTGGGAGTTTTTTGACCAGGCTTTTGGGAGGGACGTAGATGGCCTACACCAGTGGTCTCCAAGCTGCAGTCCTTTGCTTGCCTTTATTCGGGCCTTGGACACCAACAATGGGGCAGCAATTCCTTCTATTGACACCAATGATGGGGCACTATTCCTCCCACTGATACTGACGATTGGCACTATCCCTCCTAATAAGAGGAACTACTTCTCAGACTGACACCAACAATGGAGCACCATTCTTCCCATTGACACCGATGATGGGGCACTATTCCTCCCACTTATATTGACGATTGGCACTATCCCTCCTTCTAATACAAGGAACTACTCCTCAGACTGACCCCAACAATGGAGCACCATTCTTCCCATTGACACCGATGATGGGGCACTATTCCTCCCACTTATATTGACGATTGGCACTATCCCTCCTTCTAATACGAGGAACTACTCCTCAGACTGACACCAACAATGGAGCACCATTCTTCTCATTGACACCGATGATGGGGCACTATTCCTCCCACTTATATTGACGATTGGCACTATCCCTCCTTCTAATACAAGGAACTACTCCTCAGACTGACCCCAACAATGGAGCCATTCTTCCCATTGACACCGATGATGGGGCACTATTCCTTCCACTGATACTGACGATTGGCACTATCCCTCCTTCTAATACAAGGATCTACTCCTCAGACTGACCCCAACAATGGAGCACCATTCTTCCCATTGACACCAATGATGGGGCACTATTCCTCCCACTTATATTGACGATTGGCACTATCCCTCCTTCTAATACAAGGAACTACTCCTCAGACTGACCCCAACAATGGAGCACCATTCTTCCCATTGACACCGATGATGGGGCACTATTCCTTCCACTGATACTGACGATTGGCACTATCCCTCCTTCTAATACAAGGATCTACTCCTCAGACTGACCCCAACAATGGAGCACCATTCTTCTCATTGACACCGATGATGGGGCATGATTTATCTCCAACAATTGGCACTATTCCTCACACTAATACCAATGATGAAGCATTGTATACTTCCATTGATGCCAAAGCATTTTCTACTCACACTGGCCTCTTTCCAACCCCTAGAGAGTCTGATGGACAGTAAAGTGGCCCTTTGTTTATAAACTTTGGACACCCCTGGCCTACACCTATATCAAGGACATATTTTACTTTGGTCAAAGCTGCATATATTGTTATTGTTATTTGGGCTCCTTACCTGATAGTACGTTTTTTGGTAAAGCTGAACTACGATAATCCTTTGACTAAGAAACAGAATATTTGGCTCTCCTGTGGCTGAGCATTGCTCCATTACTGACAAATTATCCTCAGACTTCCGCTGGGAAACTGACCCTTCTGGAAGTGTCGATTTTTTTTTTTTCTGGCTCCTTGCAGCCCTCACTGGTTCCTTGCAGGACATGGAGATCAGCAGGAGGAACCGGTAAGAGCTGCAGGAAACCCAGGAGATCGGCACTCCTGGAAGTGTCCTTGTGGACGGTAGGAGATGTCTCAGGACCAGGTCAGTGTTCAGCAATGTAGGCTATGGGAGAGGTAAGGATTCTGTATCTTTACAGGTCTGTGCTTGGCTAAACCTCTTAAATTATGTGACTTACATTTTTATCTACATAAGCCTGCATAGATATTTTATTATTTTCTGGTTCTTGCATAGACCCAGCTGTAGGTAGATCCATTTACCATGAGGCTTCCTTGTATATGGAAATGTGAACAGCCAGACTTGGTATTGTGAGCTGTTCTGGGGAGCCTCTTTGAAGAAGGTTTACCCGCTGTTCTGTATGCAGACCCCTTTTAATTCCCGGACAAAGTTGAGCAATAAGACATTGTTTAATTACCCCCTGCCTGCCATTGTACTGTTCCTCCAGATTGTCCCCATTATCCCGTACAGCTGGCTACTGTCAGAGTGGAACAGTTCCCGATGTGTGCCAGGAGAATATCACGAGCAGGCATTGATGTGCAGAAGCTTGTCAGGTCGCCAGTGATTGCCCCATATCTAAATCCTACTGGGAGCCCGACTTTAATTTTTTAGCTTCAAATGTTTCTCAATAGCCAAGCCAATCCAGCGTGAGAAGTAGAATCCTGTGCCAGCTCATCAGTGCCATTCCCCTTGCTATATCCCTGTGAAAAGTGGGGGGGTTAATGCGAACTGGCATTCTCCGGAGCTTGATAGGACAATGACAGGAATTGTTCTGCTCCTCTTCTGAGGACAATGTCTTGTCAATGATGTCTCTATGCTGCCTCCGCTTAGCATACTGGCAATGTATACCCCGTGTAAGAGGAATGTGCAGAGCCAGCTGGTGACATGCCTGACCGCCACCGACCCTCACCGGCACATCTCCCTTCCAGAGAGTCAGGCTGATCTGCAATAGATAAACCTAGTCATGTCCTTTTTATTCTAAAGTGTCTTCTGTATGCCCTTGGCCACCTTGGCTGCAGAGGAGGAAGTTTCTGTATTCAATGTATAACAGTTGGGAGACCTAGTAGCTAAGAGTTGACATCCTTCAGGTTAGTAGGTTAAAATGCGAGGGGACCCCAGAGTGCATTGTGCTCTGTTCTTGATGTCTTAGGGGGGCTTCTAATGTCCAGTGATGGAAGTGTTGTTGTGGGTGGCAGTGAACTCTTTCCTGTTATAAACCCGGGGTCAGGCGTATAGCTGTTAGGGGATCCCAGAATGCAGAATGCGTATCTACACAAATTTCCTGTTGGATGTCTGAAAGTAAGCAGGATAGGTTGGGGAGAAAGCGAGGACCCCAGAATGCAGCATTCTGTGTGCTGTATACCTAGCAGGAGTTTCCTGTTCAATGTCAACAGTGCACGTGGAAGAGGGGACCTCAAAAGTATCTAACAGGACATGCCTGTTGGTGGTGGTGTTTGTGCTGTAGGTGAGGGTGTAGTCTGTATTGAGATACACCCAGTATTTTCCAGTTATATACCCTGCATTGTATGTGCCAGCATTAAGTGAGGAGACCCCAAAATGCAGCCTGCTCTGTCCTGGGTATACAGAGCGTTTGATGTCTGGTTTAGGTAGGGGGACCCAGCTGAGTATCTGTGGGAGTTTCCAGTCTGATGTCAGCAGTGTGGTTGGAGACCCCAAAATGCAGAACACTCTCCTGAGCGCGTATCTAGCAGAAGTTTCCTCTTACATGTCCAATGTCATTGTGGGTGGAGGGGACCCCAAAATGCAGCATGCTCCTATGATGAGTGAGCATTTGCTGTTAGCTGTTTAGTGTCAGCACTTCAGGTGAGCGGGGATCTGTAGTGCAACATTGTCTTCTTCTCTTGTCATAATCCCAGTGTCCTTGGTGTACAAGCAGAGTTTCCTGTTTGATGTCTGGTGTCAGCAGTGTAGATGGCAGGGGATCTCAGAATGCAACGCACTTTGAACATCTTACAGAGAACTCTATATATTCAAGTGTCAGCGGTATAGGTGTGAGGAGACACCGGAATGCAGCATACTTTGTCCGGTGTGTACAGGTAGAGTTCTCTGTAAGAAGTTGTGTGTCAGCGATAAGGTGTAAGAGGACCCTAGAATGCAGCATACTCTGTGCAGGGTGTACAGGTAGAGTTTCTGGTTAGATGTTCGGTGTGTCAGCGGTATAGGGGTGAGGAGACCCCAGAATGCAGCATACTCTGTGCAGGGTGTACAGGTAGAGTTTCTGGTTAGATGTTCGGTGTGTCAGCGGTATAGTGGTGAGGAGACCTCAGAATGCAGCATACTGTGCAGGGTGTACAGGTAGAGTTTCTGGTTAGATGTTCGGTATGTCAGTGGTATAGGGGTGAGGAGACCCCAGAATGCAACATACTCTGTGCAGGGTGTACAGGTAGAGTTTCTGGTTAGATGTTCGGTGTGTCAGTGATATAGGGGTGAGGAGAGCCCAGAATGCAGCATACTCTGTGCAGGGTGTACAGGTAGAGTTCCTGGTTAGATGTTCAGTGTGTCAGCGGTATAGGTGTGAGGGGACCCCAGAATGCAGCACACTGTGCAGGGTGTACAGGTAGAGTTTCTGGTTAGATGTTCAGTGTGTCAGCGGTATAGGTGTGAGGGGACCCCAGAATGCAGCACACTGTGCAGGGTGTACAGGTAGAGTTTCTGGTTAGATGTTCAGTGTGTCAGCGGTATAGGGGTGGGTATAGGGGTGAGGGGACCCTAGAATGCAGCATACTCTGTGCAGGGTGTACAGGTAGAGTTCACTGTTGGATGTTTGGTGTGTCAGCGGTATAGGGGTGAGGGGACCCCAGAATGCAGCATACCCTGTCCGGTGTGTACAGGTAGAGTTCCTGGTTAGATGTTCAGTGTGTCAGCGGTATATGGGTGAGGAGACCCCAGAATGCAGCACACTGTGCAGGGTGTACAGGTAGAGTTTCTGGTTAGATGTTCAGTGTGTCAGCGGTATAGGTGTAGAGTTCCCTGTTAGATGTTTTTTTTGTCTGATGTCTTCATTGCAGGTATGAGGGGACCCCAGAACACAGCATGCATTCCCCTTTATACCTAATGGGGGTTTCCTGATAGATTTCCAATGTGCTAGAACTCCTGGATATGTATGTCATCTTGAATGTCTTGTACCACCAGAGAAAGGTATAAGGGGGCTCTGGAATGCAGCATGCTCTCTCCTGAATATCTCCACTAACCTTAACACTTCTCTTCCCTTATTGGCTGCTGATGCTTCTGCTGTCTGTCTGTCTATCTCTTCCTGCCTCCGCCCTCCAGATCGCCACCCGTCGCACTAAGGTGAGCGCACAGTAACCCGCATTGCGTATCTGTTTGTGCACATTCACTCTCCTCTCTGTCCCACTCCTATGTATGCATCATCTTCAGGTCGTTTGAGTCCCTGTCACTCCACACACAGTGCAGACAGCATATGAGTTAATGATCACTAAGGTACTGCCTGTCAATTTTCTGTAAATTGATGCCACAATGATGTGAAGGGCACAGAGCTTTGGTACATAGAATGTGTTTCTGGTTCCAGGTAGGGTAATTCTCTATGCAGATTGCAGAAGGCTGACACACTGCATGTGATTTTTGAAAACTGTGTACTCTATTCTGAAATTCAAATGTTGGATCGATATAGAAGTCTAAAGAATGTAGTCGAATGGAGGCATTTTTTTTTTCAGGTGCTTCAGAAGTGCAATACCTGCACCTGAATTTTGGCTCTACCTCAGGGATCCTCAAACTACGGCCATCCAGCTGTTGCAGAACTACGCATCCCATGAGGCATTGTAAAACTCTGACATTCACAGACATGACTAGGCATGATGGGAATTGTATTTCCTCAACAACTGGAGGGCCATAGATTGAAGACCCCTGCTATACCTGCTTCTCATGACCATTTCAAGGGGTCTACCGCTCCATGATGGAAAACTCCCTTGACTGATATGAGGAGAGGAAGTGCTGAAATATTTGGGTGTTGAGGTCCTTAGAGATATCAGGAGCCTCTGGATTAGGGGTCTTCAAGCTATGGCCCTCCAGTGGTTCAGGAACTACAATTCTCATCATGCCTAGTCATGTCTGTGATTGACAGGGTTTTACAATGCCTCGTGGGACGTGGTGTTCCTCAACAGCTGGAGGGCCGTAGTTTGAGGATCACTGCTCTGGATGATTTATCTCTCTCTCCACTTACAGTATAACTGAAGTAGCAGTTTTTGGTTCACAAATCATACCCTAAAACTTGACTCCCGGGTTACAAGGCCTGTAGGAAAGTGATTTTGGTTAAGGATTGGAGAAGGAAAGTGATGCTGGCCACACACACACCTTACAATTTGATCTTACCTTCTTCCATACCAAACCCTGTGTGGTTTACAATCAGTGTAACCACTTCCCCTTCAGAGCAACATTTTCATTTCTCTTTGACAGCCCATTCAGTCTGGCGCGACACGACTTGGTGGGGCGACCTGTGAAGTCACGGTGCACAGCGTGCACCGCGACCTCGGCGCGACTTGCACGGACTTCATATAATTGAAGTCAATGCAAGTCGCCTCCAGGTCGCCCCAAAGTAGTACAGGACCCTTTTTCTAAGTCGGAGCGACTTGTGTCACTCCTATTAGAACGGGTCCTGTACTATTCAATGGCGAGCGACCGACCGCGACTTGTCAGGCGACCAAGTCGCCTGACAAGTCGCGCTAGTGTGAATGGACCCTGATGGACACAGCTCCAGAATCTTCTTGAGCATTGGGTTATGTTGCCCACTACAGGAGTAGGACACTAGGCAGGAAAAAAACTTGGGCAGTCCCCCTGGGCAGTCCTAGGGGGGGTATACTCCCACTTCCTGCTATAGGCATTCAGTTTTGGTTTAGCCTTTGGGAATCTTTTCTGCTGTTTTTTTTTTTCCCCACCCCTCATTTTTTGACACTGCTTTGGGACGTCCCAATGGTCAAGAAGATTCTGGAGCTGTGTCTGTCAATGAACGAAAGAGAAAATTGGATTTTAGTCTTACCGTAAAAGCCTTTTCTCTGATGTTCACTGACGGACACAGCACCCACCCCTCTATTATGGGTTATTTTTTCTTCTGACACTGCTTGCAACAAAACTGAAAGCCTATAGCAGGAAGTGGGAGTATACCCCCCTGGGACTGCCCCATAGGCGTGTTAACATTTTTTTCCATCCTAGTGTCCTACTCCTGTAGGGGGCAGCATAACCCAATGGCCAAGAAGAATCTAGAGCTGTGTCCATTAATGAACTTAAGAGAAAAGGTTTTTACGGTAAGACATAAATTCTATTTTTTTGCACACGTGTTAAAATCTGCATTTTGGCTATAAAATACTTGAAATGCGATTGGGTAGTTTAGAGCTCTAGAGAACCTTTTGAAAGAGTTGCTAGTATAGGTAGATGATTCCTAAAAGTAGTGGCGCCAACATCCCTGGTATGTATACAAAAAAGTATTTGTTTCCTCAGGTCAATAAGTGGGACTTTAAGGCAATAAAGAAAACGTATCAGCATACGTGCGTTTTGTAGATTTTATCGTAAAAGATACATGAATTTACAACATGTTTGTTTCATAAATGGTGCAGGGTGGGTGAGAGACCCATCCGTGATAGTGCAAGAAGGTAAAGAAGTGACACTTGTGAATATTTGGTGACTTTAGAAACACAAAAGTCCTGCCATCCGTCAGTATTGGATATTGCAGGTAGCGTCTCAATTTCCCACGCGTTTCGGCTTGCCTAAAGCGGCTGTGCCTTTTTCAAGGTATCACCATATCTAAAATGATATTTAGACATTTTAGACATTATAAGTGTCATTATGCACTGAATACTTAGTTTGTGTGGTATAGTTTGAATAAATGCTTACATTTTGGTTTTTTTGTGTATATACAGTTTCTCGGTCGTTGTTATTGGAACATTCCCCTCTTTTTCCCAAAGTAGTCACAAGATCCCCATAAAGGAAAGGAGTAGTGGTGATGCAGGCACTAGAAAGACCAAATTGCTGTTCCATAAATATCCATGACATATATAGAATATATAGATTCTTACCCACTTAGAGTTCACAGGGGTACTCACATGGTCCAGAGTAACTGGTTCCCACATCCGCAGTCCCTGATGAAAGTGGTGACTGTCCCTGGAATTATATGTTTATATAATATATCCAAGGAATATATTGGACAGAACATAATGGGCTTGAAAGAGAATTAAGTAAAATACCTTCTCTGTTGCCGGTCTCAGGGAAAAGCAGGGCGGTATCTCCTCTGCTTCAGTCTTAGGGGTATAAGGCCGTATCTGTATAAACATTATACATTGGGATTTGGAAATTTGTTCCATGTAGTGGTATATAATTTCATTACAAAAAGGTTTAGGTGCAAAAATACCTTGGTCCAGTGGAAGTAGGCCAAATAGGATATACGGGACCGGTGCTTATTGTTCCCTTCCAATCTCCAAGTTACAGGACTGTGTCTGTATTGCAAAAAGTAATTTGCAGGTTTAAGGAAATATTTCCTGTAAAAATCTAACAGGATTGTCCTAAAGAAAAGGCTTGTAGTGAGTTTCTACCTTAGTCCTGCAGGGGGAGACCATGTGCTGTTCAGGGAGGCTGGTTGCGTCACCGTCGTCCTAGGAGTGTTTCCTCTCCGGCATCCGGAGGTGAATGGCACTCTTCCGGGGATCCCCGGCGCCTTATATATAGGCCGCGCATGCGCATTGCTGCGCAGCGCGGTACTATATGTCAGGGCGGAAGGGCTTCAACGTCGCGTACTGCGCATGTGCCGAAGCTCCTGCGCGAGTTGCGGCGAGGATTTCCCCTGCTGCCTGGCAACTAAGGACGCCGCCGACACGGAGAGGAGGGGCCATTCGCGATGCCGTCAGGCTGTAAACAAGCCATCGGGCTCAGATGAAATGTTGGTGGCCCAAAACAGTGCCCCGCCTCGAAGGGCGGGGCTTACCGTGCCGGGGACTACTATTGGGTATTCAGGAAGGGGAATAAAGGATTCCATAACGATCCGAGTCTGTTTAACATCGAGTATATATATTCATCTCAGCAATATATCTATATCTTATATATATGCATATGTATGATTCTTTTCTATTTTGGCAGCAATAACGTACAATCATTTAAAAAGAAGGAGACAAAAAAGAAACATAGATGAAAAATTATGTAAAAAGAAAGACAGTCCCCTAAACGGGGGTATATAGGTGACTGGGGATTGCATGGATATCTGATGTCGGCCAATTGATGTAAATGGTGTTTCATAGATTGTTGTTCTTGGGATGGATAGGCCTGTCAGGTGTGACCTGTGTCTTGGGGCACAGTAATAGGGGAAAACGGTATGGGTGGTTGGATGAGAATTATAGTAATCCATATGAGGGTTGGATTGGTAGAAAATAAAAAAAAAATTAAAAAAATATATATATAAGTAAATGAGATTTGTTTGTTTGAATTTTTGAGCCTAGATAAGGCTTGTAATGTTTGACTGGTACTGATTGTTTCCAAGTACTATTAGACGGTTTTGCCCGATACAAATCCTTCAAGGAAGGGTTTAAAGCTCTCTGCTTCGTTGAGGCCAGGAGGTATAGTAGCTCTAAGGTGTCTAATCCACCTCATCTCTCTTTGTAGGAGGGTCTTGTTCCAATCGCCCCCTCTCCCCGGGATATGTATCCTGTCCAGGGCCATGAAGCTTATTTTGGGCATTTTTGATTGGTGTTTGTCTCTTACGTGTCTCCCAAGTGGGAGATAAAAGTTGCACATCTCCATGGTTGACATGTGTGTACCAACTCTTTTGCGAAATTCTTGTTTCGTTTTCCCAACGTAGAAGGCCCCACAGTTGCATTCCATCAGGTAAACAATTGCTCGAGTTTTACAGTTAACGAAATGGGTTGGCATGAACAGTTCCCCATTTGGTAAGATTTTGCTTGTACATTTAACGATGACGTGGCATTGGGAGCATCCTCCACATGGGTATGTCCCTTTATCCTTGCAGGGATCCTTTCTAGATCCATTTTTGAATTCACTATGTACTAGTGATTGCTGGAGAGATCCAGCTTTCTTAAATGTGATTAAGGGATTTTCTGGGAGTAGATGTCTAAGACTTGGATCACCGGTGAGAATGTGCCAGTTGTTTTTAATAATTTTCCTGATGGAGTCATGCTGGTTAGTATATCGCATGATGATCCTGTTGGCGTTTTCAGGTGGTTTGTCAATTGGTTTTTTGAATAAGATTTCATGTCTCTCCTGGCCATTAGCTCGATTGAAGGCCTTTCTCAGGCAGGTTTTGGAGTACCCTCTCAGTCGGAGTCGTGCAGATAGTTTGTCTGATTCAAGTTTAAAGTCATGTTGTAAGGTACAGTTCCTTTTTAGCCTTAGAAATTGACTATATGGAATCGATTTGACTAGGGCTGTGGGGTGGAAACTGTCCGCGTGCAGAACAGTATTGCCTGCAGTCTCTTTTCTGTATAGTGTTGTGTTGAGGTTAGCGTCGGAATCTTTATAGATCCAGGTATCAAGGAAGCTGATCTTGGTTTGGCTATATTGCATAGTGAAATGCATGTTGAAGGAGTTCCTATTCATGCGTTCCAGGCATTTTTTCAGAAAGTCTTCGGGTCCGTTCCACAGGAGGAAGATGTCATCTATATATCTCTGCCATAATATTATATGGCAAGAGTATATAGAGTTCTCCTCACTGTGGAGGAAGTCCTGTTCCCACATGCCCAGATATATGTTGGCATATGATGGGGCACAGCTAGTGCCCATGGCAACACCGCAGATTACTTTTTGCAATACAGACACAGTCCTGTAACTTGGAGATTGGAAGGGAACAATAAGCACCGGTCCCGTATATCCTATTTGGCCTACTTCCACTGGACCAAGGTATTTTTGCACCTAAACCTTTTTGTAATGAAATTATATACCACTACATGGAACAAATTTCCAAATCCCAATGTATAATGTTTATACAGATACGGCCTTATACCCCTAAGACTGAAGCAGAGGAGATACCGCCCTGCTTTTCCCTGAGACCGGCAACAGAGAAGGTATTTTACTTAATTCTCTTTCAAGCCCATTATGTTCTGTCCAATATATTCCTTGGATATATTATATAAACATATAATTCCAGGGACAGTCACCACTTTCATCAGGGACTGCGGATGTGGGAACCAGTTACTCTGGACCATGTGAGTACCCCTGTGAACTCTAAGTGGGTAAGAATCTATATATTCTATATATGTCATGGATATTTATGGAACAGCAATTTGGTCTTTCTAGTGCCTGCATCACCACTACTCCTTTCCTTTATGGGGATCTTGTGACTACTTTGGGAAAAAGAGGGGAATGTTCCAATAACAACGACCGAGAAACTGTATATACACAAAAAAACCAAAATGTAAGCATTTATTCAAACTATACCACACAAACTAAGTATTCAGTGCATAATGACACTTATAATGTCTAAAATGTCTAAATATCATTTTAGATATGGTGATACCTTGAAAAAGGCACAGCCGCTTTAGGCAAGCCGAAACGCGTGGGAAATTGAGACGCTACCTGCAATATCCAATACTGACGGATGGCAGGACTTTTGTGTTTCTAAAGTCACCAAATATTCACAAGTGTCACTTCTTTACCTTCTTGCACTATCACGGATGGGTCTCTCACCCACCCTGCACCATTTATGAAACAAACATGTTGTAAATTCATGTATCTTTTACGATAAAATCTACAAAACGCACGTATGCTGATACGTTTTCTTTATTGCCTTAAAGTCCCACTTATTGACCTGAGGAAACAAATACTTTTTTGGCTATAAAATACTTAAAGCCCCCAGAACCTTATTTTCTGAAAGCAGAGGCTTTGTTGAACTTAATTACCAGGCCTTGTAAAAGGTTGATAGTTGCAATTTTTTTTCCTCCTCTGTCAAGCTGGGAACGCCCGCCTGCCACTTACCAAAGGTCCTGGCTAGTTACGTAGTACGGGCTATAGAGCGTCGGAAATATTGGGAAGATAAAGGCTTGTCTAGAACCCTGGAGATAAACAGCTACTCCACGGAATCAGATTCCAAAGAGAGGCTGGAAACTGTAAAAGGCATGTCGAAGCTGGAAATGTTGTTGTTCTTATTATATAGGATTTATATAGTGCCGACAGTTTACACAGTGCTTTACAACTGGTGGGTAGACGGTACAAATACAATACACTTTAATAAAGCGGGAACCAGAGGACCCTGCTTGTTAGAGCTTACAAACCAAGAGGGAGGGTCAAGCGATAGAAGAGCATCTTTTTTGTTTTTCTCTCGGGAGATCTACAATCAACTGCCAGGCTGGGTGACGGGCTGAATAATCTAGATCCAGTGACCCCCCCCCCCCCCCAGCCCAGCCAGCAAGCGCATGCAGACCGCAGCTACACGCTAGGTCGGCACGGACTGAGGCTGGCCCGCCAGTTAAACCTCTTGCAGGTTTGCATACGATTGGGCATGGGTCTGAGTCACAGCGGTTCCTTGGCCAACAGCTCCCCTACTTCGGTGACGAGGATTCTGTTTGGTGAGTTACCTGCACCATGGATACAGTCCCCCCTCCCCCCCCCTTGGCATTTTTTTTTGGGTGAATGCGGCTAACCTCCATGGACAGTCAGACCTGCCTGCAGGTTCCCTCCTCCCATCTTTAAATCCCTTAGTGAGCTGGGCTTCCCTCACTCCCTTTCCTCCCTGTCTGGAGTCTGGTGGGGGTCCCAGGGCAGAGAATGAACCAGAGACCCCTGGGGTCTCCCCCCGCTATCCCCACTCTGTAAGGGTCCTGGGATAGTGTGTGTGTTCTGCCCTGGTAGTCTGGAGGGATCCCAGTGTAGGAGACCCTGAGGTGCATGCCCTACTGTTTGCAGTGTGGGTATAGTGCAGGCGGGTCCCAAGGCAGAGACCGGAGCAGAGTACGCAGCAGAGTCTCCCCTTATGTGTGCCCTACCTTCGGGGGTGGTCCCCTTGCAGAGGGTGAAATGTTGCAGAGGGTGCAGGGAAGATCCTGGCAGCATGCTTCAGCATTTGTAGCGGATGGTGGCCATTTTCCCTTAGTCTAACTGGTCTCCGGTTGGTGTCCATGTTTGTGTAGCCCGATGTCACAGAGTCCATTTTCCCTTAGTCTGGGAGACGCTGGAGACGATCGAAGCCTTGTGGGGATGTCAAAGCTCTTCATGTGCCCGGGACATATGAACAGGGATGGTGTCCATCAAGATGCTGGGTTCGAAATTCTCGACGCTCCTCTGGTCAGTAGGGTGAGTCCTTGGGGTTCCCTGTTATCTCTCTCTGCTGATGGGTACTATGAGCCTTGAGAGGATCCTTTAGTGGTGTCAAAAGATCGTTTTTGTACTTCAGGGTCTTCTTTTCCTTATGGAGCCTCAGGGTCACATCTCCTCCACTGACCACCTCATGGAGGAGGCAGGTCCCTCAGAACCCCAGCTTCCCATGGTTGCACTGACGGCGGCCTGGCAGTCCTTAGTGTCCCGGGTGGAAGTGGTGTGTGGGCAAAGGCCCAGGAGGAAGCCTCCCCCTGCCTTCCCCTGCTCAGTCTGTCTCCTCAGATTCGGAGTCTGATGCCGACCGTGAACGCAGCACGTCCAGGGGGACTTAATATCACACCGCCAGATCCATCTGATAGTGAGGATGTTTCCTCCATGGTCGCAGCAGCGAATGAAAAAGCGCTGGTAGACGCACTTATCACTGCAGTGCGTAAGACTTTAAAAATGGAGGATGCAGCTGATGTAGCTACGGACATGGCTGTGTCATTTGGTACGCATAAGTCGCCTCATACTCATACACAAGGTGTTTCCTTATGTGCTTTATTTTGACAGGTTTTCCTGTAAGGAATTGGAACAACCAAAATTACCCTCGGTGGTCCCCAAACGTTTTGCTGTACGTTACCCTTTTGAGGAGTCGCTTAAAAAAAGTGGACAAGTTGACCAGTGGTGTAACCCGTTTGTTTTCAGGTTGAATAAAGCTACCATGATCCCAGTAGAAGAATCCCCATCCTTTAAGGACCCCGCTGACAGGAAAGCTGAGGCTGTGGCACGCAGCATGTTTACTGGCTGGTTCGACATTGCGGCCAGTCTTTTCCTCAGCCCTGGTGTCTCAAACCCTTACTGAATGGGCCAAGCTTTTGCGCCAGGGCCTGGGGAGTGAGCAGGTCCCTGCTACTTATATTGATATAGCAGACCAGTTGGTCCATGAGCTGCAGTTTATTTGAGATGCAGCTTTGGGCACAGCTCCTGTGCTGTCAAACTTTGTTTCAGCAGGGGTGATTAGGCGCATGATGTGGCATAAGAATTGGTCCGCAGACCAAGCCCCCAAGAAACCTCTCATTGATCTGCCCTTTCAAGGCGATTGCCTGTTTGGGACTACCCTGGATGACATTATTAAGAGTATTATGGGGGGGGGGGGGGGGGGGAGAGTACCTTCCTGCCACACGGGTTTCCGGCCCCATGTACTTCTTTTGTGAGCGTTAATATCTGCAAAATGTTTCTGGGGGTATACAGAAAGGGGGGCAAAGTTTTTTTCTTGTCAGGTTTTTCAGGTCCAGAGTCTCCTTGTGCGGATTTAATTCCTGCAAAGGTTCAGGTGATGTCCAAAACTACCAAAGGTCCCCCCTATCCCTGTCCAGGGAATTGATTTACTGAAGTCTGATTTTAATTCTGACCAGGGTGGTCCTTCCTCTGGACAAATTTCAGGAACCACAGGCCGTGATTCACCGGCTGTTGTCATTCAAAGTTCTCTCCCCCACAGTTCTCTCTCCCAATTTGCATACAGGTTCTGAGTCTGGTGGTATTCACCTTCAAGACAGTTCTGTTTGCACAGTCCTAAATGCAGCTCCCCTAGCTGGTTCGGCTCCACAAGAGGATACCGAAGTTCGTGATGAGGTCATGGGGTCCTCTGACAGACGCTGCAGGCGTCCAAGGGCCATGGTAAGGCCAGTATCATCCTCGGCTGAGGCTTCTTCTGCAGTTCCTGTGAGGAATTAAGAGCGAGGATCTCCCCATCATCCCGGTGCCCGTAAATGTCCCTTGGAGGCTTCCTCTCAGAGAAGACCAGTTGTCCCAAGGGCTAATCTACCATCTTGCTTTACAGTTGCTGGTTTTATTGGCTTAGCTATTGAAAGGCAGGTACTGAGGGATTGAGGTTTGTCTGGATCAGTGATCCCTACTATGGTGAAGGCGAGAAAGTCCTCTTAACAGTAAGATATACCATCGTATGTGGAAAGCATACATTTCTTGGTGTGAGTCAGTTGGCGCTCATCCTTGATCATTTTCTGTGGCTCGGATCTTAACCTTTCTTCAATGGGTCATTGAACAGAAGTTGGCCTTGAGTACGTACCATCAAGGGCCAGGTGTCTGCCTTGGCAATCTTCTTTCAGCGATCCCTAGCCACGCACTCTTTAGTTCGTACCTTCATTCAGGGGGTTCGACATGTGGCTCCACCTTTACGGTCTCTTTTGCCGCCATGGGATTTAAATTTGGTGCTTTCGGTTCTCCAGAAACCTCCATTTGAGAATTTTCGGGAGATTCCCTTTTCTATATTATCCCAGAAGGTGACCTTCTCATGACTATTACCTCAGCCCGCAGGGTATCGGAATTGGCGGCATTATCCTGCCGCAGTCCCCATTTGGTGGTCCATAGGTATAAGGTGGTTCTTCGTCCTTGTCAATCATTCCTGCCCAAAGTTGTCTCTGACTTCCATTTGAATGAGAACATTGTGTTGCCTTCCTTGTGTCCCAAGCCGGCTCATCCCAAGTAATTTGCTTTGCATACCTTGGATGTGGTTCGTGCGATTACTGGCAGCTACTGAGCCCTTTTGGAGGTCAGACTCGCTTTTTGTTGTTACGGACGCACCAAGGAAAGGGCTGGCTGCTTCTTCGGCTACCATCTCCAGATGGATCAGGCAGATGGTGACTCGGGCCTATTCCATTAAAGGTCAGGTTTCACCTTTTTCTGTCACGGCGCATACTATTTGGGCGCTGAGTGCTTCTTGGACCTTCCTTCCTCGGTTATCAATATCGCAAATTTGCCACTTGGTCATCGGTGCATACCTTCAGCATATTCTATAAGGTAGATACTTTGGCATCTGTGGATGCTTCTTTTGGCCGCAAAGTTTTGCAGGTTGCTGTTTGAGGGGCTGTTCCCTCCTGAGGGGTGTTTTTTTTTTTCTTTAAACTTATATTTTTTCAGACGGGGCTCCTGTGACCTGGTTAAGGCTCCTGTGTCCTGGTTTAGGGTGCTTATCTTTACCCTTGGGTTCTTTTCCCCACCCCTCATTTTTTCCTTTTGGCACTGCTTTTGGAAGTCCCAGTAGTTATGATTTATGGAGCGCTGTGTCCGTCGATGAATGAAAAGAGCATGGGATGTTTGTACGTACCGTAAAATCCATTTCTCTGTGTTCGGACACAGCACCCACCCCTCTATGGAGTTCTTATACTTCTAATACTGCTTGCTACTAAACTGATTACCTGGAGCAGAGAGGGGGGTTATATACCAGCTGAGGACGGCCCATGGGCGTACCCAGGTGTTTTTTTTGTTCTGCCTAGTCCTACTTCTGGAGGAGGCAATATAACCCACTAGTTATGCTTTATGGAGTGCTGTGTCCATTGATCAACTCAAAGAAATGGATTTTACGGTAAGTACAAAAATCCAATTTTTCACAATGCTGAGGATTAATTGGGTTCCACAGTGAGTACAACCAGCATGCTTTACTGCATATACAGACTGATTTTACTGTTGTGGGTTTAGTAACTACATAGTTGTTGGGAAAGCTAAAGTTTGTACAGAGACGGTACAATTGAATTGTGATGTGTGTTGCTGGACCTCTTCACAAGAACGGTCCCCTGGATTTTACTGATTGGCTCTGCAAATTCCCATTCATTTTGGGTTGTGGATGGAAGGACCCTGTAGCAGAGTGCAGTCATCGATGCATTTGTTGGGCTCTCTGTTCTCAGAGGGAAGGCCGGCCGCTGATTGTTAGCGGGCTTTTATGTGAATATTCAATGATTCATGAATATTCAGGAACCCCCATTTACCCCATTCTGACAGATCCTGGAATCTATTGTGTGCTGAGGGACATCTATATGCAGCTTATCAGACCGGGTGAAGCCTATTGGAATATATTTACATGGATTGAATCGGTCCGGATTGTTTTCCACTGTAGTCTAAACTGCAAAGGCCAGCTTGGGGAGTAACATAAACGCAGTGTGGGGGGGGGGGGTTTGTTTTTTTCCTTATGTTTTTCACGTTCTGACCCTCATGTTCTGCACAAGGCACGTTGCACATTGAATCCAGATATGGATTCACCATCGAAGACCAGATTTATTTTCAATCCTTTGCATTGCATTGAAGCAGAAATTAAAGCGGAACTAAACCCTTCTATCCTTTGCAGCCAGGAAAGCTGCCATCTTGGCCTCGGTTTGATCTGCAGTTGCCATGGTGTTGCACATGTGATCAGTTATGACACTAGGTATTTGATGGCTTGACAGTTGGGTTGAGAGCACAAGCAAATCTGGCCGTTAGCATTTCTGGCAGTGAATGGATAATCACACCAGACCCATCATCAGAGTGCCTACTGTATGGAGAGTAGATCTCTGTGGATGAATGTAACTTGCCAAAACTGCAAATAGTCAGCCCCCAGTACCAGAGACGTAACTAGGACCTTAACCACTTTACCACCGGAGGATTTTTCTGCTTTACGTCTGGGCCACTTTTTGCGATTCGGCACTGCGCGACTTTAACTGACAATTGCGCGGTCATGCAACGCCGTACCCAAACAAAATTTACGTCCTTTTTTCCCCACAAACAGAGCTTTCATTGGTGGTATTTGATCACCTGTGCGATTTTTACTTTTTGCGCTATAAACAAAAAAAGAGCGACAATTTTGAAAAAATAACAATATTTTTCACATTTTTTTTATATGAAATTCCCCAAAAAAAAAATTGAAAACAACATTTTTTAAAATTTTTGGCCAATTTGTTTTCTGCTACATATGTTTGGTAAAAAAAATCACAATAAGCGTATTTTGATTGGTTTGTGCAAAAGTTATCGCGTTTACTAACTAAGGGAAAGATTTCTGTCATTTTTGGTGTGTTTTTTTTTTTTTTTTTGTTTTTTTTTTTTTGCGGGACTGCGACATTGCGGCGGACAGATCGGACCCTTGACTGACATTTTTGACACTTTTGGGGGGGACCAGTGACATTACTGCAGTAATCAGTGCTATAAATATGCACTGTTACTGTAATAATGACACTGGCAGGGAAGGGGTTAATTTTTATTGGTGATCAAGGGGTTAATGTATGCCTGGTGCTTACTGACGTGTGTGGGGGGAGGTGACTGAGTGACACAGGGACAGATCGCAGGTTCAGCTATGCTGAACCCTCCAATCTGACCCTGCCTGTCACTTAGGAGATCCGCCCGCTCTGTTTACACAAGCAGGCGGATGTCCACACTCGATTCCCCGACGATCGGGGAAGAGCGGCGGTGATCACCGCCTCTCCTCCCCTGGCCCGACTCCCGCTGTGACTGAATACAGTGGGAGCGAGCCTCCGGCAGCGCGCGCGCCGCCCACAAGGGGAGGAGTCCAGCGGCGTAGGTGTACGTCGCTGGACGATAACTAACCACTTTGCCGCAGTACAGTCAACGTGACTGGTCGGCAAGTGGTTAAGGGCCCCGGTGCAAGAATCCAGGAAGGGGCACCCCAGACCCCTGGCCAGGGCCCTTCCCTTCAAGCCTGGGGCTCTTCCCACTGATCCTGGGGCCCTTTACTCTAGTTGCAAGGCCCTTTATTATGGTTCCGCAGCGGGACCCTTTCACAAGTTCCCCATCTTGGGGCCTCCCCACAGTGGTGGAATGCCAGGGCCTGGTTGCAAGTGTGACCTTTGCGATCCTGGAAGTTCACCCACTGTGTCAGTCATTTTTATTTTTTGGTATTTTAATTGTATTATTATTTTATCATTTTATTTTACTTTTTTTTACAATGTCACTGACTATGACTCTGTCCATTCAGAAAAGGAAGGAGCTGGTAAATTACATATTTACCGACCCCTTCCTGGTTCTCTATTGTGACACATCCCCTGCAGCAGCCGGCAGAAGAGGGAAGGGAGAACAGTGGGGGGGGGGGGGGGGCCGGGGGAGCACACAGGGGCCCAGAGACAACAGAACACAAGTGAACTGGATAGGAGGAGTGGCGGGGGCAGCATACAGAGGAACCAATCTCCTCCATTTTCCAGGGAGAAAAAGGAGGACAGTGATTTCTCTACATGCTGCCCCCACCGCGCCTCCTATCCAGGTGTACAGGGGAGCCGCACAGGCCCCCTGGAGCATGGGGCCCGATTGCAATTGCAACCCCTGTAGTTATGCCCCTGCCAAGTACAGCAATTCTCACCAGAGTGTAATTGTTGGGCACATCATCCATTCATTGCGCTCCTGGCTGTAAGGACAGGGAATCATTGAGAATTGAGCAAGTAGAGATACAGCTAAGATACAACCTAATCACACACTTGAATATGCTGTGAGGGTGTGTAGGATTATACAAAAATATCCATAGGTCCAAAGATGTCCATGGCAGCTCCTTTTAATGAGACTGACGTTATCGCTGCAATATGTAAAGGAAACAGCAGAGGGCGCCAAGTAAGTGCAAGATATAGAAAAAGACGTATTAAAAATCAGTGACCACAAAAATCAGTGACCACTCACGAGAAGGGGCGCCAACAAAGGTGCAATATATAGAAAAAGACTTGGCAACTCAGGAAATACACAAGTATAAGAGCATGTAATCCAGCCAGTGTGGTTTGTTGTTGATCATCGGTCTTTCTTCAAGAGCCAGGAAGCAGATTCACAGCTCCTGACAGCGGCCTCTGCTTCCTGGCTCCTGAAGAGACACTGAGGTTCAATGTCCAACCTCACTGGGTGGATTACATGCTCTGAACTTTGAGCATCTCTTGTGATTTTTAATCGTCTATTTCTATATGCTGCACTTTGTTGGCACCCCCTCTCGTGAGTTGCCACTGATTTATTTATTTTATTTTTATTTTTTAAGAAGTATTTTTCTATATTCTGCACTTAGTTGGCACCCCCTGTGGTTTCCTGGCAGACAGGAGAGGTACTGTACATGGAATGTTCCTTACAAAGTGTTTTTTGCATGGTCAAGAAACATCGGCACTGCACTGTGGTGCAGAAAATCGTGTGTTATAATGCCTTAAGAGGGTCTATTCTGCAACCAAGTGAACACCCAAACAAGAAGATGGAGTGTTTGTGTGCCTGAAGCATAGAAGAGGACACCAGGGAACAGATGGGACTAAAAGTGGCCTTGTCTCACCACCAAGGAGGTTCTACATTCCCTCCACCCGGTCACTCCTCCCATAGATCATTGGGTCTGCAGATCCACATTACTGCCAACCAATTCTGCCTCTTCACAGGGACATGGGGTGGCAGACCGTTATGTGAGACCTTTTCTTCCATATAACCCCCCTTATGTCCTTTTCTTCTTCTTACATTGTGATTGAGTTCTGGAAGTTCTGTTATTATTTGCTTTACTGTCTCTTTTGCAGCCTACTCGTCCCTCCAGCTCTGCAGCCTCCAGCGGCACAGCCGGGGCCTCCGGATCTGCATCAGCATCATGTGGAGAAATCAGCAGCAGCGAGCCAAGTACTCCGGCCCAGACCCCTCTGGCTGCTCCCATCATCCCCTCCCCCTCTCTGACCTCTCCAGTGGCTCCATTGCCTGCTCCTGGGCCCAGCAAGGTAACCATTTATAGCCAATAATAATGCAGAAATAGCGTATCACTTTTTTCTTCTTTAATGCAAAACCTTACTTACAAATCGGTGTTCTGTTTGGTATTATCCATACTTCATATTATCCGTATGCCATACAGATAGTACTGGCCATTACTGGGAGGTGACCAGTTATGTCATCATTCCCTTACAGGAAATTCTCTATAGGAACTCCTTTTTTTTTTTTCTTTGCTTGGAATTGGAGGTTCTTCCCTCTCTCCGGCCATTTTGTTATTTAAAAAAAAATAAAAAATTTTCAACAAATGAGAAGAGAGAAAACAGGACTGGGAGGAGCCACGCTGTTCTCTGCGATGATGGTCTTTGCCCCTTATGCAAGTATATGAGTGTAATGAAATACTCGTAATGCCATGAAGGTCTCAATCGAATGAATAGCTAATGCTCTGGGAACCACAGCGTGATATGACATCACTGTACTGAGCCACAGCGTGATATGACATCACTGTACTGAGCCACAGCGTGATATGACATCACTGTACTGACCCACAGCGTGATATGACATCACTGTACTGAGCCACAGCGTGATATGACATCACTGTACTGAGGCACAGCGCGATGACATCACTGTACTGAGGCACAGCGCGATGACATCACTGTACTGAGGCACAGCGCGATGACATCACTGTACTGAGGCACAGCGCGATGACATCACTGTACTGAGGCACAGCGCGATGACACCACTGTATTAGTTTTGATCTTGCCAGCAACATTTATCAGGCGTTATGACTTGCAAAGAAAAGCAAAAGTCTCCATGCCAGTCAGTAGAAGCACACAGAAAAAATGCATTCTGAAAGTTCCTAAGGCATGTTTCGGCACACGTTTGTGGAAAGGTTTTAGTTTTTTCGTTTTTTTTTGCAACCCCACCAAAAAAAAAAAGTGTTTAAATAAATACAGCCTAAAAATGTTCTTTGAAAGATGAACTGTCATTTTTATAATCCTTAAGAACACCCAGAGCACAATGACTGCAGCATAGTTTAATTCCACCAAGTCCACCTGAAGCTTTCTTTGTTCAAAACCTCAGCTGCATCTGTACGGAGATCTAGAGGTTATAGATCGGCGGGGGGGGGGGGAGATTTAGATCGGGGGGGATCTAGATCAGGGGGAGGGAGATCTAGATCAGGGGGGAGGGAGATCTAGATCAGGGGGGATCTAGATTAGGGGGGAGGGAGATCTAGATCAGGGGGGAGGGAGATCTAGATCAGGGGGGATCTAGATTAGGGGGGGGAGGGAGATCTAGATCAGGGAGGGGAGGTGGGAGATCTAGATGGGGGGAGGGAGATCTAGAGAGAGGGGGGGGGATCTAGAGCAGGGATCTTCAAACTAAGGCCCTCCAACTCTTGTTGGAACTACATAGTTTGAAGACCCTTGATCTAGATCAAGGGTGGGGGGGATCTAGAGACGGGGGGGGGGGGGAGTGAGATCTAGAAAGAGAGGGGGAGGGAGATCTAGATCTGGGGAGAGGGAGATCTAGAGAGAGGGGGGAGGGAGATCTAGATCTGGGGAGAGGGAGATCTAGAGAGGGAGGGGGGGAGAGGGAGATCTAGAGAGAGGGGGGAGAGGGCGATCTATAGAGGGAGAGATAGAGGGGGGGAGGGAGATCTAGAGATAGAGGGGGGAGGGAGATCTAGAGATAGAGAGGGGGGAGGGAGATCTAGAGATAGAGGGGGGGAGAGGGAGATCTAGAGAGAGGGGGGAGAGGGCGATCTATAGAGGGAGAGATAGAGGGGGGAGGGAGATCTAGAGATAGAGGGGGGGAGGGAGATCTAGAGATAGAGGGGGGGGGGAGGGAGATCTAGAGATAGAGGGGGGAGGGAGATCTAGGGGGGGAGAGGGAGAGGGGGGAGTGGGAGATCTAGAGAGGGAGAGGGGGGAGTGGGAGATCTAGAGAGAGAGGGGGGAGTGGGAGATCTAGAGAGAGAGGGGGGAGAGGGAGATCTAGAGAGAGAGAGGGGGAGAGGGAGATATAGAGAGAGAGGGGGAGAGGGAGATATAGAGAGAGAGGGGGAGAGGGAGAGAGAGAGGTGTGAGAGGGAGATCTAGAGAGAGAGAGGGGGGGAGAGGGAGATATATAGAGAGAGAGAGAGAGGGGGGAGAGGGAGATCTAGAGAGAGAGAGAGGGGAGAGAGGGAGATCTAGAGCGAGAGAGGGAGATCTAGAGGGAGAGGGGGACTTTTAGAGAGATGTCCTAATGGTAATCTTGGGATAGTGATGGCCTCCAATCGTGGGGTTAAATTCATTCACTTCTGCTGTCTTCCAGGCTATTTTTTCGTTTTTTACACATGTTAATATTCACTTTTTTTGCTAGAAAATTACTTGTATTATAATCATTTTTGAAAGCGGAGGCCTTGGAGAATAAAATGGTGGATGTTGCAATTTTTTGTCACGCGATTTTTGTACATCTGTTTATTAAACATGCAATTTTTTAGGAAAAATTACACTTAAAATGAATTATAATACCCAATTTTTTTGTTAAAATCAAAAAGATGAGCTCGCATCAAGCAACTATATACCAAACACGTCAAGATTCAAAGTTGCATGCACCCGAGAAATGGCAACAAGCTACGGTAACTAACATTTTTCATAGGTGACGCTTTGAGAGCCTTTACAGGTTAGTAAGTGCAATGTTAATCGTGAATGCTGGCTCTGGAATTATCACTCTCTGACTTTTGTGGCGGTACTCACATGTGGTGCAATCACTGTTTATATATGCTTGTGGGAATTAAGCGTGCATTTGCTTGTATGGGCGGGGTGCTTTCCACTTTTTTTTTTTATTTTCTTTTTTTATTTATTGTATTCCAGTTTTTTTTTTGCTTTATTTTTAGGTGATTTGTACTTTTTATGGAGACATCAGGGGTCTATTATACCCTCTCCTCCCCCCAAAGCAGTTAATGTAGCACAGATCGTGCTTGATCAGCTGCTTCCCTAGCTGTACCAGCTAGGCAACGACCGCTTCGAAAACGATTAGGGAATGAATGTTCTTCCATCTTCTCTATTTGAAGAGATCCTGGGATGTTTACTATGGTCCTGAACTCCCTGGAGGAACAGGGGAGCCCGGGAACCACTGCAGGCGGCAGTGAGAGGAAGGCAGTGATTGCATGGCTGTAGAGTCACCTGGTTCACTTTTACAGGACAGCAGATCATTGACTGCTAAAATAAAAAATAAATAATTATATTAACAAGATCATGGCTGCAGTCGCATCCATGATTCTGACAGTCTGGGTGTGTATATATATATATATATATATAATTATATTACACAGTATCTCACTAAAGTAAGTACACCCCTCACATTTTAGTAAATATTTTATTCTATCTTTTCATGTGACAACACTGAAGAAATGACACTTTTCTACAATGTAAAGTAGTGAGTGTACAGCTTGTATAACAGTGTAAATTTACTGTCCCCTCAAAATAACTCAACACACAGCCATTAATGTCTAAACCGCTGGCAACAAAAGTGAGTACACCCCTAAGTGACAATGTCCAAATTGGGCCCAAAAGTGTCAATATTTTGTGTAGCCACCATTATTTTCCAGCACTGCCTTAGGGGTAATTTCTTCAGTGTTGTCACATGAAAAGATGTAATATTTACAAAAATGTGAGGGTGTACTCACTTTTGTGAAATACTGTGTGTGTATATATAGATATATATGTTTATTATAATATAATTTTTTTTATATTTATATTGCTGTGGAATCGTGTTTGCCCCCTTCCTGATTTTTTTTTTTTTTTATTCTTTTACATATTTGTCACACTCAAATGATTCAGATCATCAAATACATTTTAATATTACACAAAGATAACCAAGTAAATACAAAATGCAGTTGTATATGATAATTTCATTAACCACTTTACCCCCAGCCCTATTTCGGACACTTTTTGTTCACGCGTTAAAACCAGTATTTTTTCCTAGAAAACTACTTAGAACCCCCAAACATTATATATATATATATATTTTTTTAGCAAAGACTCTGGAGAATAAAATGTCGGTCATTGTAATATTTTTTTATCACGCGGTATTTGCGCAGCGGTCTTTAAAGCGCCATTTTTTTGGAAAAATTTTGAAAAATCACATTTCACTCATTTTAAAAAATACTAAACAGTAAAGTTAGCCCATTTTTTTTGTATATTGTGAAAGAACATATCACGCCGAGTAAATAGATACCCAACATGTTACGGTTTAAAATTGCGCCCCCCCGTGGGATCGTGACAAACTACGGTCAATAGAGATCTCAATCTGCGACGCTTTAAATTTATTTAACGGTTACCAGTTTAGAGTTAGAGTGTAGCTCTTTTTTTTTTAATTATTGCTCACGCTCTGGCGTTCGCGGCGATACCTCACATGTGGGGTTTGAACAGCGATTTCATTTGCGGCTCGACTTCCGTATACGTTTTTTTTTTGTGCGCGAGCTAACGGTGACGGGGGCGGCTAATTTTTTTTTTTTTCCCATTTATTTTATTTATTTTTTTAACTTTATAAAAGTTTTAAAAAAAATAAATAAAAATCTGATCACTTTTATTGCTGTCACAAGCAATGTAAACATCCCTTGTGACACCAATATGTGTGACAGGTACACTTTATGGAGGGATCGAGGGTCTAAAAGACCCCAGACCCCTCCACTACACTTCCCTGTATGCAAAACGCCGAAAACGGCATTTTTGCATACAGCCGTTTTTTAAATTTGCCGCCTTTGCAGCACAGTAACCCGGACGTGACGTCATGGACGCCGCCTCCGGGTTACGTCATCGGAGACCCGATCGATGCAGTTTCCGGCATTCATCGGGACTCCATCCAGCCGGCGGACGTGCCGGCTGGGTGCTCGGGGCTCCCGGTGGGGAGCCCCGAGCAAAGCCACGGAAGGCGGCGGGAGGGGGGGACGTCCCCTCCCGCCCCCCCCGGGTACCGATCGAGCGGCTCCCGAGCCGTATCGGTCGGTACCGGCGGAAAGCCGACCGTCGGCTTCAAACCACGGTACCGGTATGGTAGCTAGAGGCATCATCCCGGTATAACACCGCAAAGTTTACTGACGTAGATCTACGTTAGTATGCGGTAAGTGGTTAAGGGGGAAAAAAGCTGTCCAAACCAGCCTGGCCCTATGTAAAAAAAAAAAAAAAAAAAAATGTAATGGTCCCCCCTCCCCCCACCAATTCAGAGGTGGACTTGCTGGTGTACAGAGAACTGTGATTAACCACAATTTTTGGAAAGCTGAGTAAAATTGAACTTGCCACACCCAGGCCTGATTGCTGCCAGACCTGTTGAATCAAGAAATCACTTAAATAGAAGCGGTCTTACAAAGTGAAGCACACTAAAAGATCTCAAAAAGCAACACATCATGCCGTGATCTAAAGAAATTCAAGAACAGATGAGAAACGGTCATTGCCA
>NC_138768.1:14904357-14916857 GCF_965119305.1 Pelophylax lessonae | reverse complement strand
CTGCGATTTTTTTGCGGTACTGCGACATTGCGGCGGTTAGATCGGACCCTTGACTGACATTTTTGACACTTTTGGGGGTACCAGTGACATTACTGCAGTAATCAGTGCTATATATATGCACTGTTACTGCAAAAATGACACTGGCAGGGAAGGGGTTAACAGTATTGGACAGGGAGGGGTTAAGTGTGTCCTAGGGGCGTGATTCTAACTGTGCAGGGACAGGTCTACTAGTGTAAAAACAAAGATCAACAGTTCTACATAGTAGAACTGTCTGATCTTCACTTTTACACAGGGAGAACTGACAGGCGGCTTGTTTACATAAGCCGCTCTGTCTTTCTCCCGCTGTACCGGCGATCGTAGTGAGACCGGCGGACATCGGGTCCACCAGTCACACTCCCGCACTCCTCCGTGAACGAGCCTCGGCGGCCGCGCGCCTCAGCGGGCGCGCGCCCGCCCGCTATTGGCTCTAGAAGGAGTGACAGGCGAGCGACGTAGACCTACGTCACTCTGCCTGGCCGGGGCCGACTGCCGCAGTAAATATACTGTGCGCAGTCGGCAACCGGTTAAGGGTACTGCTTATCCAAAAAATAAAAATGTCTGTTTCCTAGAAGTTAGCACATCTTCACTCTGAGCTCAGGTTCATCTTAAGGTTTGTGAAGAAAATACTGGTTTGATTTTTTTTTTTTTTTTTTCTACCACTGCTTTTTCTTCTAAATGCTATACTTGTAGCCCTCTTATTTTCGCTCTCAAGGCAGCAGAGAGGAAAGTTTCCTGGCTAAAGATGATATGCAGCTTGTGGTTCCTAGGGCTAGGCAGGGCTATCAAAAGATACAAATCCTGGTGTATACTCAGAAATAATCCACCATCTGACGCTCACCTGGCTTTATTTTTCTGATGGTACAGGAGGAGGAGAACCTGCGGGCTCAGGTGAAGGATCTGGAGGAGAAGCTGGAGACTCTGAAGATGAAGAGGGCTGAGGACAAGGCCAAGCTAAAAGAGCTGGAGAAATCCAAGCTGCAGCTGGAGCAGTTGCAGGAATGGAAGAGTAAGATCCAGGAGCAGCAGACCGACCTGCAGAAACAACTTAAGGAGGCCAAGAAGGTGAGTGAGAGATGCTTGTACCTGTAGTACTGATGAGCCTATAGAATCCGGTACTGATGAGCCTATAGATCGCGCTTTACTGATGAGCTTATAGATCGCGCTACCGATGAGCCTATAGAAGGCGGTACTGATGAGCCTATAGATCGCGCTACCGATGAGCCTATAGAAGGCGGTACTGATGAGCTTATAGAGCGCGCTACCGATGAGCCTATAGAAGGCGGTACTGATGAGCTTATAGAGCGCGCTACCGATGAGCCTATAGAAGGCGGTACTGATGAGCTTATAGAGCGCGCTACCGATGAGCCTATAGAAGGCGGTACTGATGAGCTTATAGAGCGCGCTACCGATGAGCCTATAGAAGGCGGTACTGATGAGCTTATAGATCGCGCTACCGATGAGCCTATAGAAGGCGGTACTGATGAGCCTATAGATCGCGCTACCGATGAGCCTATAGAAGGCGGTACTGATGAGCTTATAGAGCGCGCTACCGATGAGCCTATAGAAGGCGGTACTGATGAGCTTATAGAGCGCGCTACCGATGAGCCTATAGAAGGCGGTACTGATGAGCCTATAGAAGGCGGTACTGATGAGCCTATAGAGCGCGGGGCTGATGAGCCTATAGAGCGCGGGGCTGATGAGCCTATAGAGCGCGGTACTGATGAGCCTATAGAGCGCGGGGCTGATGAGCCTATAGAGCGCGGGGCTGATGAGCCTATAGAGCGTGGTACTGATGAGCCTATAGAGCGCGGGGCTGATGAGCCTATAGAGCGCGGTACTGATGAGCCTATAGAGCGCGGTACTGATGAGCCTATAGAGCGCGGTACTGATGAGCTTGTAGAGCGCGGTAATGATGAGCCTGTAGAGCGCGGTACTGATGAGCTTGTAGAGCGCGGTAATGATGAGCCTGTAGAGCGCGGTACTGATGATCCTATAGAGCGTGGTACTGGTGAGCCTATAGAGCCCAGTGCAGCCTGTACAGAGGGGTGCAGATAACAGTCTATCTGTGCAGAACTGCTCCTGGCCCTGATTTACTCGGGTAAAAACACAACTCTGGAGGATGTCATTAGCTGCAAACAAAGTTTATTAAGCTGTTAAGAAACCGTGTTTTTTGTATTATTCACCTGAATACAGATATGTGGATTATTGATTCCTCTGATTTAGGTTAAAGTGATTCTAAGTCGTGTGTGTATATGTGTGTGTGTGTGTGTGTATATATATATATATATATATATATATATATATATATATATATATATATATAGATATATAGATAGATATAAATAAATTATTTCCTGTAATGGAGATTTGCTGGTGATCCTGCCGCCGTTCTTAGGGGTTGCCCTTTTCTTGGTGGTAACAAATCAGTAAGCTCATAGAGCCTGCAGACCGTTGGCACCACAATGCGCCAGCTTCGTATTTAGCTGAGTAAAAACCTTGTATTACCATAAACCGCTTACTTACAAGGCAGGGTTTGTACAGTCATGGAATTTTAAAATGGCTTTTCCAGGCCTGGAAAAGTTTTGGAAAATAATTTAACCCACAAAGTTTTGGAAAAAGTCATGGAAATTTGTTTCACAATCACTGTATATTCGAATATGCAGAAAAGGGAGAAAGGTGCCGCTCAGTGTAGCAGATGTAAATAATTTTGACACATATTAAAAACTTACATGGAGGTAAGCGTCTATCTTCATAGCTCGGCGTCCTTCCGCAGTGTTTCCGTCCCTGAGGCTGGCCAGGAGATGACACTAGGGGAGAACCAATCAGGGGACTCAGTCAGATCGAGGCAGCGGTGAAGCGCATACCTCACTGGAGGGTTGCACGAATGGGATGACGCGGGGGAGCAGTAACCGGTTTTCGGAGCATGCGTGAACCGCTCCTTCTTCAGACCCCTGAAGGAGTGGTTCACACAGGCTCCGAAAGTGGTTACCGCAAACCCCCCCGGCGTCATCACATTCGTGCGGTCCTCCAGTGAGGTATGCGCTTCACTGCTGCCTCGATCTGACTGATTCCCCTGATTGGTTCTCCCCTAGTGTCATCTCCTGGCCAGCCTCAGGGACGGAAACCCTGCGGACGCGGAAGGACGCCGAGCTATGAAGATAGACGCTTACCTCCATGTAAGTTTTTAATGTGTGTCAATAAAATTATTTTCGTCTGTACCTGCAGTACTTACACTTTGAGTAGACTTGTATGACCTTTCAAAAGTCTATTTCTGAGGTAACCAAATTAATCAAAAGTATGACCACTGCATACAAGAACATGCTATGCTTGCAAATGCTCCTGGTCAGTGTCTCCTTGTTTTGTGTCGGTATTCACACCAAGCAAGGTAAATATCTCACAAGTCTCATCCTTGCTGTCTCTGTCCTTGCAATTTGTTTCATGTACTTTAGGAAGCCAAGGAAGCCCTGGAGGCCAAGGAGCGTTACATGGAGGAGATGGCAGACACCGCCGACGCCATTGAGATGGCCACTCTGGATAAAGAGATGGCTGAGGAGAGAGCGGAGTCTCTGCAGCAAGAAGTGGAGACCATGAAAGAGAAGGTGGAAGAGCTGACCATGGACCTGGAGATCCTGAAACACGAGATAGAGGAGAAAGGTGAGCGCAACTCTGTGATTAGGAGCCTCTTAGTGGTAAATCTGAAGAAATCCTTTATCATGGGAGAGGGCCATTAGGTGGACAATGAGCTTCTTTCTTATTGGGAAATATCAAGATCAAGGCATGAAGACATTACTGAGCGGTGTCTGGATGTTGTGGAAGGAATGAGTTGTGTACCTAGATGGGATGCAGTTGTATAGATACAAAAAGTATTGTTCAGCGCTAAAATGAATACAGCCAATGTTATTGTGAAATCAACATATAAAGTAATACAATGAAAGAAAATAAAGTGAGGTGGGAACCCACAAGTAAGTGTGTTTTAGTCGAAAACCTGACGATAACACAAGTTCAAGAGTCATGTAAATTTATCTTGACAACCAGTGTATGAAATAAGACCCAGAAGAGCGTAAGTGAATTTTCCACGTGTGAAGATGATACATCCGGAGACTGAACAATTGTTCGGTGATCCACCACCACACTGTGTAACCAGCAAGCTTACCGGAGATAGTGGACTCCTATTCCCTCCGTATTGAGTCATCAAGTCTGTTATAGAACCGCAGTCCTTCCAGAGCCGGCTCAATCTAACCGGAAGATATTTGCAGATCTCCCAGTACTCCAGGTCAGGCTGAACAGTCATCGAACTCACAGGTCAACCTCTCATCTCAAGGATATATGTAAAATAATACCAAGCATCCGTACATAGTGTAAAATCAATACTAAAATCCTTTATTAAAATGTAATAAACACAATGATTCAATGAAAAACAGCACTGTATATAACATCCGTCCCATAGACAGTGAGATAAGAATCCTGGATCCAAAAACGCAACGGCATCATGGACACGAGCTCCACACAACGCGTTTCGTCATACTTGTGAGTGCGGTGACTGTCCACCCCTGTGAGTGCGGTGACTGCCCACCCTGACCAGAGTACTGGGAGATGTGCAATATCTCTCATGGTTAGATTGAGACGGCTCTGGAAGGACTGGGGTTCTATGAGAATCTTGATGACTCAATATGGATGGTATAGGAGTCCACTATCTCTGGTAATCTTGCTGGTTACACAGTGTGGTGGTGGATCACAGAACAATTGTTCAGTCTTTGGATGTATCATCTCCACACGTGAAAAATTCACTTACACCCTTCTGGGATTTCTTTCATACACTGGTTGTCACAATTAATTTACATGACCCCTGAACTTGTGTTATCACGTTTTGGACACACTAATTTGTGGTTTCCCACTCACTTTATTTTCTTTCATTGTATTACTTAATGTTTTCACAATATTTGTATATTTTTTGTATTTATTTTAGTGCTGTACTATCATTCTTGTATCCATTTGTGCACTATTTACAGCGGGAAAAATGATTTCATCCACTGCTGATTTTGTAAGGTTTTTATACTTTTAAAGAGATGAAGGGTCTATAATTTTTTATCATAATTTTATTTTAAATTATATCAACCAAAAATCCAGAAAAAAAACGCATGATACAAATGTTCTAAATTGAGTAAAATAAGTATTTGATCCCCAAGCAAAACACGACTTAGTAGTTGGTGGAGAAACTCTTGTTGGCAATCACAGAGGTCAGACGTTTCTTGTAGTTGGAGGTTTGCACACATCTCAGGAGGGATTTTGGTCCACTCTTCTTACAGATCTTCCCTAAATCCTTAAGGTTTCCTGGCTGTTGCTTGGCAACTCGAAGTTTCAGCTCCCTCTTTAAATTTTCTATAGGATTAAGGTCTGGAGACTGGCTAGGCCACTCCATGACCTTAATGTGTTTGTTCTTGAGCAACTCCTTTGTTGCCTTGGCGGTATGTTTTGGGTCATTGTCATGCTGGAAGACCCATATACGACCCATCTTCAGTGTTCTGGCTGAGGGAAGAAGGTTCATTTTACTATAAAGGGCCCCATCCATTGGCCGCCTAATGTGGCAAAGTCGGTCTGTACCTTTAGCAGAGAAACAGCCCCAAAGCATCATGTTTCTACCTCCGTGCTTGACTGTAGGGACGGTGTCTGTAGGGACGGTGTCTGTAGGGACGGTGTCTGTAGGGACGGTGTCTGTAGGGACGGTGTCTGTAGGGACGGTGACTGTAGGGACGGTGTTCTTAGGGTCATAATCAGTGTTTTTCTTCAAGGGCAAACTTACAGTGGGGAAAATAATTTTTTGATCTCCTGCAGATTTTGTATGTCTGAGGGGTCAGCAGCTACTTTTACTCAAGCGCAGTTTATTCTTTTTTATAGTAATTTAGATGAGCTGTGTCTGAATGTGAAAGGGCGCTGTAGGGAATTTTAAGATTCATCAAGCTGTGTCTAGATATGGTTTGGTAATGTAGATGTTAAACGCGGAACTAAAGCAAACTATTTAGGGCCAATTCATACGTTGACCTGCATTTTAGCACATTGGTAAAAACGTGGGTCGACGCAGGGACACACAGGAAAAAAAACACTAGTTTACTGCGTCCCACTCACACTGCAACTGTCCTAGAACTGCGCTTCAGGGTGCTGCGATAAAATGCAGTCTAGCTTCATGAAGACGCGGTTTGTGAAACAACATGTAGAGGAAGAGACGCACTGGGCAATAAGGAGGAGAGAACGTGTTACTGGAGAGAAGAGTACAGTTTCTTTTTTGTTTTGCACATTGTGGTGTGAGACATTTTAATAGAGCATCACTTGTACTTTAATGCCACATACGTTACATTTATAATATCTTAATTTTTTTTTTTTTTTTTTAGGCCCCGTTCACATTGCAGCGACCCGACTTGCCGGGGCGACCTCATAGGTCTCGGCGCGCTGCTCGCCCCGCGACCTCGGAGCGGCCGGCATGGACTTCATAACATTGAAGTCCATGTAGGTCGCTCCGGGTCGCCCCAAAGAAGCTCCGGACCCTTTTTCTAAGTCGGAGCGACTTGTGTCGCTTCTATTAGAACGGGTCCACAGCTACTCTATGGCAGGAGACCTACGGCGACCTGTCAGGCGACGCCCCAGTGTGAACGGGGGCTAAGAGAGAATATTATCTTAATTTTTAGTATTTTGTATATAAAATGTATCGGTTCCAGAGATAATCTCTACATCCACATTCTAGAATTAGCCATGAAGAACAAACACGGGGTGACTAGGGGATAAAATTTTCCCACCCATAAAAGTTGACTTTGGAGGATGTAGAGTTATCAAATAGATGAGCACACCATAGAAGAATAATCTTCATAAAATCATACATTTTATTTATTACAACTTGATAAAAAGGTACATCATAAAAACCATGACCTCACAGCAGTATACCCCCACAGCATCTCCAAGGGCTTGCTATACCATCTAGTACAGGGATTCCCAAACTACGCCCACCCCCCCAGTTGTTCAGGAACTACAATTCCCATCATGCTTAGTCATGTCTGTGAATGTCAGAGTTTTACAATGCCTCATAAGATGTGTAGTTCTGCAACAGCTGCTGGGCCGTAGTTTGGGAATCCCTGACCAATGGTTGTTGGTGAATATGGTTCCGAGGTCCATGTGGATAGCGCCGGACCTTATGTTTAAATATTTGGTGATCATAAGTGGGTTTGCACTTAAAGGGGGCAGCTGTCATTAGTATTTTCAGTTCTCATTTATGATTGGGGTACTACAGCTGGCGCCTATTGCACATTTATTCAATATATTTAATAGTTGATTTTGACGATGCAATATAATTTTACTTGGAAAAAAATCTGAGTTCTGCTGGCTGTCTCTTTCCACAACTTCCTGGATTCCCAGCATGCTTTGCAGCTTCTCCTCTGGTGTTTACGTTCCTTTTCTAAGGACTACATTTCCCATGGTACCTTGCTTCCTGCAATCAGCGATCGCTGTACTGACACCATTTTATAAAACTTCCTCTCAGCACCTCTGTAGTTCAGAAGACCGGCTCTGTGAATATACCTGAGCCCAGTCGCAATCCACATCTGCAGCAGCTCTTCTCACCTCTCCCCTGTCTCACAGTTTTGGCCGATAGCAGCCATTCAGAATCTCTGAGCAGAGAGCGTGGAGGGTGAATAGACACAAACATCCCAACTGGGGATTGATTGGGCATAAGTGCCCCAATGGGAAGAGGTTTCCTTTTAAAGGGCAGGCTTCTGATGGGATCGGTTGGCAGGAATGGTGGGTTGGGGGACCACAGGCGTGGGGCCCCAGAAGAGAATGATCAGGGTTGGCTCTGTGCAAAATCATTGTATAAAGGAGGTAAGTAGGTAGGAGGTAAGTATAACATGCTTATTATTTTATTTAAAAACAAAAAGGAAAGCTTTACAATCACTTTATTTATCACTGTGTCTAGATGTGACAGATGTAGGCATTAAAGAGACCCCATCACAATATCTAGATCTAAACCCAAAAGAAAAGATTTTATACTTGCCCCTCCTGGCTGAAATATTTTTAGCAACTGGCACATTTCCCCTCAAATACGCTCTGTGATTTTCTTTGTCCCCTACTGTATCTCACTGGTGTCACCGTTAACCACTTTAGCCCCGCTTACATTGAGGCTACTGCGGCAAAGTGCCGCGATCCCGTCCAGCGACGTAGACCTACGTCGCTGGACTCCGCCCCTTGTGGGCGGCGCTCGCGCGCCGCCGGAGGCTCGCTCCCGCTGTGTTCACTCACAGCGGGAGTCGGGCCAGCGGAGGAGCAGCGGCGATTGCCGCTGCTCTGCCCCGATCGTCGGGGATCGAGTCTGGAGATCCGCCCGCTGTGTGTAAACACACTGGGCGGATCTCCATAGTGACAGGGAATGACAGATCGGAGTGTTCAGCATAGCTGGAAATCCGATCTGTCCATGACTCACTCAGTCACCTCCCCCCCTACACGTCAGTAAGCACCAGGCATACATTAACCCCTCCCTCTCCAATAAAATTAACCCCTTCCCTGCCAGTGTCATTTTTACAGTAACAGTGCATATATATAGCACTGATTACTGCAGTAATGTCACTGGTACCCCCAAAAGTGTCAAAAATGTCAGTCAAGGGTCCGATCTGTCCGCCGCAATGTCGCAGTCCCGCAAAAAAAATCGCAGATCACCGCCATTACGCGTTAAAAAAAAAACACCAAAAATGACAGAAATCTTTCCCTTAGTTAGTAAACGCAATAACTTTTGCACAAACCAATCAAAATACGCTTATTGTGATTTTTTTTACTAAACATAGGTAGCATAAAACAAATTGGCCAAAAATTTAAAAAAAATTTGATTTTTACATTTTTTTGGGGGGGAATTTCATATAAAAAAATGTGAAAAATATTGTTATTTTTTCAAAATAAACACTATTTTTTTGTTTATAGCGCAAAAAGTAGAAATCGCACAGGTGATCAAATACCACCAAAAGAAAGCTCTGTTTGTGGGAAAAAAAGGACGTAAATTTCGTTTGGGTACGGCGTCGCACGACCGCGCAATTGTCAGTTAAAGTCGCACAGCGCCGAATCGCAAAAAGTGGCCTGGACGGAAGACAGCAAAATCCTCCGGTGGTAAAGTGGTTAATGGCATAGGAGCCAGAGATAGGAAGCACAGACGCTCACGTAGGTATTGGATGTTGTAGAAGACTGCAGCTATTGATGGAAGGAGAGCCAAGTGTTTAAACATTTTCTTTGCAAGCATGTCTTTGGGTTCAGATTTAAAATAGTGACAAGGTCTCTTTAAAGCAGAGTTTTTTTACCAAAAATACCCCCGGGACAGTCAGGGCTAGTGCATTTATGCAACGATAGCCCTGAACTGTCCCCTGTTCCACTTACCTGTAAGAAGAAATACTTACCTTGAAAATGTCTTCTCCAGCGCTGCCATCTCAGGTGTGGGCAGCTGAAGCCGGAGCGTCCCTCTTCGTGACGTCGGAGTCCCAGAATGCCCCGCTCGTCACTTCCGGTGCAGGCGCGTCATCCCTGAACAGCTTCTGGGCATGCCCAGAAGCTGTTCAGCAGGGAATGACGCGCCTGCACCGGAAGTGACGAGTGACTCCGGTGCAGGAGCATTGACTCCTGGGATCGATGATGCTCATCTCCCAGGAGTCAATGCAAGGAGGAAGTGACGTCGTGGGCCGCGGCCGCAGAGGGAGGAAGAGGAAGGAAGGTAAGTGTATTTACATTAAAAACAAGTTAAGTGAAACATAAAAAAATTTTAATTATCCAATTCGTTTTCTGGTTCATCTAAGCTAGCGGAGGTGCAAAGATAGTTTTTAGGGTGGAACTCTGCTCTAAGGAGCTGTGTGTCTGAGTAGAACAGAGAGCAATGAAGACTCAGTCTGCCTTCTGCTGTCACACTCTTTGTCTCTGTATCCCGGCATGTAGGATCGGATGGAGCCGCCTCAAGTTATCAGGTGAAGCAGTTGGAGGAGCAGAACGCCAGGCTGAAGGAGGCTCTGGTCAGGTAAGAGGACCCCTTGTGTTGCCCATGTATTCCATGCAGTGTGATCTGTTGCTGTGTACATAGGTAGTTACACTGTGCTCTATGACAGGATGCGAGACCTCTCAGCCTCAGAGAAGCAGGAGCATGTCAAAGTGCAGAAACACCTGGAGAAGAAGAACACGGAGCTGGATACCCTGCGGCAGCAGAAGGAGAAGATGCAGGAAGAGGCCTCCCACATGGAGAAGACCATCGATGAGCTAAAGGAGCAGGTGACACCCGTCTTCATTCTCACTCACAGCATTGTAGTCATGTTATGTATTCAGTTTATACAGATACCTTTACCAATCTGATAATGTCACCCATATGACTGCTTTCCTGTGTGCTACACTTAGGTGGACGCAGCTCTGGGGGCTGAAGAAATGGTAGAGACTCTCGCAGAGAGGAACCTGGATCTGGAAGAGAAAGTCCGGGAACTGCGAGAAACTGTCACCGACCTGGTGGGTGCCCCTTTTATACATGTCTTCTGTCTAGTGACCGGACCAATGCCAATTGTCCCTCCTCACCTGTGTGCAATATCCTCATTGACTAGATCAGACCAACACATCCTTTTCACAGACTGGTGACCCTTCCATGTCTGTCACATGTGCTCAGGGTGAATCTGCTCTCATCTGTGAAAAGCACAGAGTGCCAGTGGTGGACCTGACAATTCTGGTGTTCAATGGAAAATGCCAGTCAAGCTCCATGGTGCCGGTCAGTGAGCACAGTGCCCACTAGAGGACATTGGGCCTCAGACATCACTCATGAAGTCTATTTCTGCTTGTTTGGTCAGAGACATTCACACCAGTGTCCTGCTGGAGGTCCTTTTGTAGGGCTCTGGCAGCGCTCATCCTGTTCCTCCTTCTACAAAGGAGCAGATACCGGTCCTGCTGATGGAATAAGGACCTTCTATGGTCCTGTCCAGCTCTCCTAGAATAACTGCCTGTCTCCTGGAATCTTCTCCATGCTCTTGAGACTGTGCTGGGAGACACAGCAAACCTTCTGGCAATGGCACGTATTGATGTGCCATCCTGGAGGAGTTGGACTGCCTGTGTAACCTCTATAGGGTCCAGGTATGGCCTCATAGTACCAGTAGTGACACTGACCCCAGCTAAATGCAAAACTAGTGAAATACAGTCAGAGAAGATGAGAAGGGAAAAAAATGTCAGTGGCCTCACCTGTAAAACCATTCCTGTTTTGGAAGTCTTCTCATTGTTGCCCATCTAGTGCACCTGTTAAATTAACACCAAAGCAGCTGAAACTGATTAACTACCCCTATGCTACTTAACTGACCAGATCAATATCCCAGGAGTTTAATTGACTTGATACTATACTCTGAATAAAAAGTTTTTCTTTTTTTTTTTTTCTTTTTTTTTGATCAGTGTGTATACATACACATTTTATTTTTTTTAAATCCGAGGCCTTCGAGAATAAAATGGTGAGCGTTGCATATTTTTATGTGTCACGATATTTGTGTTGATGGGGGAATTGAGCGAATTTCTATCCTACAACCTATGGTATAGATAGAATTTTTTTTCTTTCTTATTTTTTTTTTTTATTAACTTTTATTCCTATCACAAATGATGAACAGCATCCCTTGTGACAGCATGGGCTGTGACGGGCCCTCTTCCCTTCAAAGCATCTGATCAAACAAAGATTGGTTTGGTTTGATCGGATGCTTTCACAAGCCTGTTATGGCTTGTTTACATCAGACCGAAATCTTCATCGCTTCCACTTTCTGACATTGTACAGTGGAAGGGACAACATCAGTTCTTCTCACTGTGTCTGGGTAAAAGGATACCGCCAGTTGTATCCTTACTGGGCTCTCTCATTGGATGGGAGAGCACTGTAAAGGTGGCGGTGGGAGGGGACCCCCTTCTGCCACCTGTTAAAGTGATCCAGCGGCTCTATAGCCACTGAATCACTTTTACTGTGTAGGGAATAAAATCCACTAAAAAAAAAAAAAAAACCCCAAACCAGGATCCCAGTTGTAGCCTCAACCATAATCCTGGAATAACTACTTCAACCTTAGGCCATTTATAAACAGATGATTGCTAAATATAACTTTAACTCAACATGTATAGAACTTGTCTTCTCCAGAGCACCGTGCCATAGTGTGACCAGGCATGAGCTTAGCCCATTTGTGGTTTCTGCCTAATCCATTCCTGATTTTGAGTAAACCCAAGTTCAGTTCTGGTGACAATGAAGGAAAGCCAGTGAACAAAACTCACTTCATAGAGCCATCTACATAGTGTGTCTGATTGACCTGGAGGACTGAGTGAGGCATCAAAGATCCATTTAAATGCATGATTCGATCCCCCTATTGACTTTCATCAGCCAGAGAGCCTTGTTCCAGATCCCTGCACTGCCCCAAGAGGGAGCCCGGGCCGCCCTGCCCCAAGAGGGAGCCCGGGCCGCC
>NC_138768.1:14874357-14899357 GCF_965119305.1 Pelophylax lessonae | reverse complement strand
GCCCACTACCTATTCACCCAATTTCCTGTGTTACCCTACATTGTATTGGTGTCACTGTGCCCGCTGCCTATCCACCCCCTTTCCTGTGTTACCCTACATTGTGTTGGTGTCACTGTGCCCGCTGCCTATCCATCCCCGGTCCTGTGTTACCCTACATAGTATTGGTGTCACTGTGCCCCCTGCCTATCCACCCCCTGTCCTGTGTTACCCCTACATTGTATTGGTGTCACTGTGCCAACTGCCTATCCCCCCTCTGTCCTGTGTTACCCCTACATTGTATTGGTGTCACTGTGCCAACTGCCTATCCCCCCTCTGTCCTGTGTTACCCCTACATTGTATTGGTGTCACTGTGCCAACTGCCTATCCCCCCTCTGTCCTGTGTTACCCCTACATTGTATTGGTGTCACTGTGCCTGCTGCCTCTCCACCCCCTTTCCTGTGTTACCCTACATAGTATTGGTGTCACTGTGCCCACTGCCTATCCACCCCCTTTCCTGTGTTATCCCTACATTGTATTGGTGTCACTGTGCCCACTGCCTATCCACCCCCTGTCCAGTGTTACCCCTACATTGTATTGGTGTCACTGTGCCTGCTGCCTCTCCACCCCCTTTCCTGTGTTACCCTACATAGTATTGGTGTCACTGTGCCCCCTGACTATCCACCCCCTGTCCTGTGTTACCCCTACATTGTATTGGTGTCACTGTGCCCGCTGCCTATCCATCCCCTGTCCTGTGTTATCCCTACATTGTATTGGTGCTTCTGTGCCCTCTGGTTATCTACCCCCTGACCTGGGTTTTCCTTATATTATCTGTACTGGCATTACTATGCTTGCTGCTTATCCACAATACTAAGAGGAGGAAACCTAATAAGGTTTTGTGTGGTAGAAGCTCTTAGAGAGGGTCTTGTGGAAGTTTCTGTCCTGGAAAACCTTTTGCTTGCTACGGATGGAAAATAGAAGCCACATATAAAGTCTAATTTTTTTTTTTTTTTTTAAGCGAACCTAAACCCTTCTATCGCTTTCAGCCAAGGAAGCTGCCATCTTGGCCTGTGTTTAATCTGTAACTGCCCTGATGCTGCACATGTGATCAGTTATGACTCCAGCCATTTGATAGTTTGACAATTTGGTTGAGACCACAAGCAAATGTGACCGTTACATTCCCAGCATGTGTTGGAAATGCAACTGTTTTTTTGAAACTGTTAAATCAAGGGGTTTAGTTCCGCTTTAACCTCCCTGGAGGTATTCCCGAGTGTGGCTCGGGGTGGAATTTCAGTGCCATTAGCGGTAACCCCAAGCCACACTCGGGGTACCGCCAGGGAGCATCGCTGGATCCTGGAAGAGAGGTCACTTACCTTGTCCCCGGGATACCGCGATGTATTCCAGCAGCATCCGGCGGCCGGATCTTCCGCCTGATGCTGTGAGCCCCGGCTTCCGTCTCCTGCGAGCATCGCAGGGGGGGGGAACCGGCGGCAAATTCAAAAAGTTAAAAACACAAATACACTGATACATTGTAATCCTATTGGATTATATTACTAAAATAAAATAAATTGACCTTAGTTTGCCCCCCAGTGCTTTCTCCAGTGCCCTTCCTGCATTTTTCCTGTACTTTGTGTCTGGAAACTGCAGAACGACCATGGCATCAAAAAAGCGCGCCGCCACCTCAAAAGCGGTATATGACCTGCTGGAAGACAGGGATACAGAATCGCTTGCAGAATTGAGTAATAGTGATTCATGGGGAAGTTCGTCATCGGACACAGAAAGCGATTTCAGCGATGACCAGCAATGTGCGGACTTGGTGCTCGATTAACTGCGGTACGGAGCACGTAGCGCCCCCAAGATTTCCGTTTACTGGAGCACCTGGTATCAAAGTTGATGTTGAGAATGACAACCCCTTGGCATACCTCCAACTCTTTTTGACCGATGAGGTTATTGAAAAGATTGTTATGGAAACAAATCGGTACCAGGAGCAACAAGCTGCTGCGCATCGGAGGTTTTCAAGGAGCAGACTGTGGGAACCCGTGACCAAAGCGGACATCTGGAAATTTCTGGTCCTAATTATTCTGCAGGGAGTGGTGGGGGAAACACAGAAAATGGCCTCTGCCCCCACCTATAACTGGCCTTCATAGCAAAGAACACATGGAAGGGCAACGCACATGAGACAAACAGATAAAATTTCCCAGTTCAATTTGCCAACCAGTTTGCTTACCAACCAAATTAACCTGTCTAACGGTTTGCGTCAAAACAGGGGTTTAGTTAGCACACATTTTCAAACACATGTAAGCTGCAGGGCCACTCCACAGCACCCTGTATTACCTGCAGTCCTAACTCTAGTGAATTTATGAGAGTCTCCACAGTGGAAGCACATGCAAGCTAATGGATAGATAGGGGGCAGGTGAGCCTGGAGGTGGCCCAACCCTCGTAAAGGTACCTTGGGGCATAATGGATGCCCAGCCAATAGCACAACAGCAAAGGCATCCAGTATGTCCGCTCACCAGTATACTTTAACAACAAAGAAAATGGCCTCTGCAGAAGTGGTATTGGACCACCAACAAATTATTAGCCACTCCTTTTTTTTGGCACGGTCATGTCCCAATACAAATTTTCGCTCAATATGAAATATTGGCATTTTGCAAATAATAAAGCATTTGATGAGACTTCTCATCCAGCTCCAAAACTCAAAAATATTTGGGAGGTTTATCAAATTACCCAGAACTCTGAGTTCCTTCTACTCAGCAAGACGGACACATATGGGACCGTTAGAGCTAACCGGCCTGACATGCCGCCAACCTTAGCCAATAAAAAAAACTCAAGGCAGGATAAATAGTTGCCTGGCAGAAAGGCAAAATGATGGCACTGAGATGGCGCGACAGAAAAAGATGTCTGCCTGATGAGTACCATCCACAACACCGCTACTGTCATGGTACACACAAAAGGTGGAAAAGACCTAATGAAACCACAACTGGTGATGGATTACAACAACACCATGGGAGGTGTGGACAGAGCTGACCAGGCCATGACTTTTTATCCAGCAATGAGAAAATAACAAAAAAAATATTACAAAAAAATCTTCAGGCATCTTCTTGAACAATGTTTGTGGAACGCATTCATTCTGCTAAAAAAAAGAGTGACATGCCTGTGGTTCATGTGGACTTTGTTTGGAAAATTGGCAAACTTATATTTCTCAAACACCGACTGTAAATAGATCCGGACGCTGTGCTGCAGGTGTTATGAACCCCGAGCGCCTGATTGGTCCTCACTTTATGGACCACATTCCACCAACGGAAAAGAAGCCTGCACCCACAAGGATGTGTGTGGATTGCTGTTCCAAACGTGACGACACTGGAAGGGAAATCCGAAAAGAAACGCGGTACTACTGTCCTGACTGTGACGTCGGACTTTGTGCTGTACCCAGTTTTTTAAAATTTTCCATACCCGGGACGTTTACTGAAGCAATATGACTGCCGTATTTTCCGGCGTAAAAGACGACCTTTGCGTAAAAGACGACCTTTGCGTAAAAGACGATTGGGCGTAAAAGACGACCTTTGCGTAAAAGACGACTGGGCGTAAAAGATGACCTTTGCGTAAAAGACGACTGGGCGTAAAAGACGACTGGGTGTAAAAGACGACCCCCTAATTTTCAAGTTAAAACATAGGTTTTGGACTATACTCGTCGTATAAGACTACCCCCCCTTCCGAAGCAAGGCAACACCTTTGAAAAACATCAAATTTCTCATAGATCTCCAAGGTACCCCAAGTACTGTAATACATGTAATCTCTCATAATATCTCCAAGGTACCCTAAGTATTACCAGTAGATGTAATCTCAAGACGTTGGCTGTGTGGGAATCCTGTACCGGTATACCGTATGTACCGTAGCTTCGGCTACATACAGTATAGCGCGCTGAGCTAATCACAGTGAGCGATGTATTCTATTATTGAATGCAAAGCCTGCTCGGATTGGCAGAGTCAGAGAGGCGGGCTGTTACTCCGCCAATCCAAGCAGGCTTTGCATTCAATAATAGAATACATCGCTCTCCCTGATTGGCTCAGCACGGTACACTGTATGTAGCCGAAGCTACGGTACATACGGTATACCGGTACAGGATTCCCACACAGCCAACGTCTTGAGAGATTACATCTACCAGTAATACTTATACTTAGGTTACCTTGGAGATATTATACTCGGCGTATAAGACGACCCCCCCATTTTTTGAGGTTCAAAAGTAGTCTTATAGGCCAGAAAATACAGTACTAATATTGGATCCTTGTTTGGCCAAAAAAAAACGTCAGTGTTTTTGATTATGTTATTTACTACAATTTATTGAATAAAAAGTATTCTTATTATTTGTTGTTATTTATAGTTATTTATTAGATTATAATTTATGATTTTGTGTTTCAAACTTTATTATACCCGGGATGTTATAAAGGAGAACGCACAGTAAAAAAAAAATCATATGTAAATAGTTGGTTTGGGCTGCTCGTCCTTAAGAATTACTAGCAAAATAATTGTACCGCTTTCAGCACCTAAAATCGGAAACAATCATACCGCCAGGGAGGTTAAATAACAAACATGTTGCATGTTTCCGGTAAGAACACCTTGCTTGAGCAGAGTCCAGAACCATTCCCAGATACGGGAGACGAACCGAAGGCGACAAGGTCGACTTCTGGATGTTGATTGTCCAACCGAACTCCTGAAGCGTCTGAACCGTAGTGGACAGATCACGCAGCAGGCTCTGACTGGCACTTGATCTTAACAGGAAATCGTCCAGATATCCCAAGACCGCAATGCCCTGTGCCCGCAACAGGCCCAGAAAAGGCGCCAACACTTTGGTAAAGACCCTTGGAGCCGAAGCGAGACCGAAAGGTAACGCCACAAACTGGTAATGTTCCTCCGCGATAGCGAATCGGAGGTACTTCTGATGACCCTCGAAAATGGGGATGTGTAGATACGCATCCTTCAGGTCTATAGAGGGCAGGAACTCCCCCGGATTCAGGGAGGCCACCACCGAGCGGAGCGATTCCATGCGGAATTTTCGAACGCGCACGAAGCGGTTCAGTGCTTTTAAGTCCAGAATCGGACGCACTTTGCCCTCCTTTCTGGGCACAGTGAACAGATTAGAAAAAAACCCCCAGAAACCTGTCCCGATGAGGCACCGGGACAACCCCCTGGGCAAGAAGATCCTGCACTGCCTGATGTAGGTCCTGTAACCGTCCTGGGGTCAAATGAAGATTTGAGGGAAAGAATCTGTCCGCCGACCGTGAAAGAAATTCGATCTTGTACCCTGACCGAATGATTTCCTGAACCCATCTGTCCGTGATCCGGAGCATGTGCTGGGGTCCCCCACCAGCACTCCTGGGCTGCGCCTTTTCTCTGTGTGACCCAATAGGAAGCGGCTTCCTATGGTGGCACACCTGCGGGTTCGATCCCAAGCTGCACTGCCTGCATCCATAGACACTGACAGCTCCACCCCGCCCCCTTGTCACAGGATTTGACTGACAGCAGTGGGAGCCAATAGGGGAGGGGAGGGGGGGGGAAGTGAGGGGGGCGATGCTGGTACCGGAACATTTTTTTTACTCTAATGCATGGAATGCATTCAGATAAAAGTTTAGGCTTTCAAACCACTTTATCCCTGTAAGTCTCAGGTGTAACGCCTCTACCCCTGGGATCTCAGGATTAAACATTGAGACACAATGGGGTTTATTTACTAAAGGCAAATACTGTGCAAGTGCAGGTGCAGTGCTTAATAAATGAGGTCTAATTTGTAGAAACAAAATACTCAATCACAAGCAAGGAAAATAATTGAAAGATGGAAGTCAGCAAAACTCCCCTCACTATGAGTAACTGCCCTTGCAGAGTGTCTTTAGTAAATCAAGTACCATTAGTCCACCTACTTAAGCTCCTGAGCAAATTACTTTTTAAGCGTTCATCAAATGATATCTTGTGGGGGAATCAGATGGCACATTTTTTCTAGGCCATCCAGCAGCTAAGATTCCTCCATATGTTTGCTTTAATTCCTCTGCTGTCAGCCAGCCGCAGCATTTTCTGTCTGCTTTATTATCCGTCAGTCCTGTTTATCACTATCGCCCTCCGCTGGTCAACTGAAGGTACTTTGTCTTCACGGATAGAGCGCTTCACATTCACAGCTACACTATATTACCAAAAGTATTGGGACGCCTGCCTTTACACACACATGAACTCTAATGGCATCCCAGTCTTAGTCTGTAGGGTTCAATATTGAGTTGGCACACCCTTTACAGCTATAACAGCTTCAACTCTTCTGGGAAGGATGTCCACAAGGTTTAGGAGTGTGTCTATGGGAATGTTTGACCATTCTTCCAGAAGAGAATTTGTGAGGTCAGGCACTGATGTTGGACAAGAAGGCCTGGCTCGCAGTCTGCGCTCTAATTCATCCCAAAGGTGTTCTATCAGGTTGAGATCAGGACTCTGTGTAGGCCAGTCAAGTTCCTCCACCCCCAAACTCGCTCATCCGTGTCTTTATGGATCTTGCTTTGTGCGCTGGTCCAAATCATTTGGTGGAGGGGGGATTATGGTGTGGGGTTGTTTTTCAGGAGTTGGTCTTGGCCCCTTAGTCCCAGTGAAGGGAACTCTTAAGGTGTCAGTATACAAAGACATTTTGGTATGCTATTGTGGAAACAGTTTGGCTGCTCAGCAGTGCACAAAGTAAGGCCCATAAAGACATGGATGAGTGAGTTTGAGGCCTGGCTTGGAGTCTCTACTCTAACTCATCCCAAAGGTTTTCTATCGGGTTGAGGTCAGGACAGTCATGTTCCTCCACCCCAAACTCACTCATCCATGTCTTTATGGACCTTGCTTTGTGCACTGGTGCGCAGTCATGTTGGAACAGGAAGGGGCCATCCCCAAACTCCTCCCACAAAGTTGGGAGCATGAAATTGTCCAAAATGGCTTGATATGCTGATGCCTTCAGGGTCCTCTTCAATGGAACTAAGGGGCCAAGCCCAACCCCTGAAAAACAACCCCCACACCATAATCCCCCCTCCACCAAATGATTTGGACCAGTGCATAAAGCAAGGTCCATAAAGACATGGATGAAGGAGTTTAGGGTGGAGGAACTTGACTGGTCTGCCAAGTCCTGACCTCAACCCAATAGAACATCGTTGGTGTTGAATTAGAGCGGAGGCTGCGAGCCAGGCCTTCTCCTCCAACATCCGTGCCTGAACTCACAAATGCCCTTCTGGAAGAATGGTCAAACATTCGCATAGACACACTCCTAAACCTTGTGGACGGCCTTCCCAGAAGAGTTGAAGCTGTTATAGCTGCAAAGGGTGGGCCAACTCAATATTGAACCCTCAGGACTAAGACTGGGACGCCATTAAAGTTCATGTGTGTGTAAAGGCAGATGTCCCAATACTTTTTGCAATACAATGTATGTAGCAGATTGCATCGTTCGCTTCACACAAATTACAATCCCCCCCCCCCCCCCCCCCCATCACTACCTGGGGAAGGGATCCCCGTTACTGTTCTCAGTATAGTTCTGAAAACCTTGAGATCGCAGACCCTGTTTTGAGGGCCCCTCTGCCGGGCCCTGAGTAACAGAAGTTCAGTAACAGCAATTTCCTACCAGAACAACCCTGCGTTGTGTTTTTGCTCTTTTCACTGTAAAGTGGAACATTTTTACATAGGTTGACCATGTGGATAAACAGTGCATCTTAACCCCTTCCCATCCGCAGTCTGTTTTTAGGTTCCCTAGCATGATGCCCCCATGAAAGCCGATGAAAAATGTACCCTTGGAATAGGTCATTCCCTTCACACTGCATGTGTTAACTGTTCAATTTGTATAGGGGGAGGTTACAATCAGGCAAAATACGAACCTTATGCCTCTCTCCTACAGGTTTCCTCCACAATACATGCCCAGTTCCCCAAAGCCACTTATTTAGCCTGGGCACCAGTGACCTCTTGTCACAGAATTGTTAAATCTTAGCCGTCTAATCCTTGTGTGGGTGATTCTGATATCCTCTCTGTGTGTTTCAGGCGGAGCTGATCAGCAATCAGGCCCAGGAAAAGTTTGAGCTGTCGGAGACCAATGAGAAGACGGGAATGAGGGGAGCCGTGGGAGAGCAGATGAGCTTTGCAGCCGGTCTGGTCTATTCTCTAAGCCTCCTGCAGGCCACGCTACACAAATACGAGCAGTGAGTGACCTTTCATCATGGTGTTTATATGGGTATGCAGGGACAGCGTTGTATATTGAGATAAACCAAAGCTCCCAAAGATATGTATGTGAAATACAAATCCACTAAACATACATTTCCTGCAGCCATGTGACCGGTCCAGGGATGTCACAGGACTGTTCTCTTCTATCAGGCAGCGGGCGATCTTCCTGGACTGGTAGTGCTGTAGCTCAGCCCATGTGAGGTCAACCCCCTCAGGTGGTAGATGAATGACCAGCTTGGCTCACAGGAAATGGGCAGAATAATGATATTCTCATTCTGACCAAAGAGGACTTCTGGCTTTGGATGAGCAGGAAGTTGTGGGGCAGCTCTTAAGCATGGAGAGGGTGAATAAATCTCGGGTACTTGTTTCTTCCTCACAGGAAATGGGGGTGAGGGTAAATATTTAACCACTTGCCAACCCTATAACTTAAGCAGCAATGTGGCACTGCTGCACTGGATCATGTACCTAGTACGTGATTCGGCACTCGCAGGTAAGGGGCGTGCATGCGCGCCACCTGCGGCCCACTCCCGCTGTGATTATACACAGTGGGAGCTGATCTGCGGGTACCACAGACTCTATTGGCGCTTTTCCACTGCATGGAACCGCGGTTCGGCACCCTTTTGTGCTTTTCCACTGCTGGTACCGCATGGTATAGGGTCGGAACGGTTCGGTACGGTATAGGTTTGCTTTTCCACTGCATGGAACGGTACGGTACGGTACGGCTCTGAAAAAACAGTACCTACTCGATTGTGGTTCCAACAGGTACCAAACTGGTACCATATCCCACAATCCTTTGCATGCAGTCACTACTAGCCACTGATTGGTCAGAGAATCCCACCCACCCCGTTGTTATCCCACCCACTTAATTTAGTACTACTTTAGTGGAAAAGCAAACCTATACCGTATCGAACCGTTCCGACCCTATACCATGCGGTACCAGCAGTGGAAAAGCAAACCGGGCCAAGCAGGGCCGAGTAGAGCCGAGCCGGTACTAGCCGGTACTTGCAGTGGAAAAGTGCCATATGTGAGCTGGCGCCTGCTGATCATCCACCACAAAGGCAGAACGGCGTTCTGTCAGAAGGGAAGGCATGGATCCAGTGTTCCTGCAAAGCAGGGAATAAATTCCATCTCTTCCCCTAGTAAAAGTACCTCCCACCGTACACTAAAACACTGGCTAGGCACATATTTAACACTTTGATTTATCCCCTTCCCAGCCAGTGTTGTCAGTACAGTGACAGTGCATATTTTTGTTTCTGTCAAAGTGTCAGCTTGTCCTTCACAATATCGCAGTCCCGCTAGAAATTGCTGATCGCCACCATTACTAGTAATCCAAACAAAAATATCCAGTGGTTTGTATATATACGCTTATTAGGATTTTTTTTTTTTTTACCAAAAATATATATAGCAGAATACATAATTAGCCTAAATTAAGAATTGTGTTTAAAAAAAAAAAAAAATATTGGATATGTTTTATAGCAAAAAGTAAAAAATATTTTTTTTGGTTTTTCAGAATTGTTGGTCTGTTTATAGCAAACAAAATAAATAAAAACCACAGATATGATCAAATACCACTAAAAAGAGCTCTATTTTTGGGGGGAAAAAGACCTACATTTTTCTTGGTTAGTGTCGCAGGACCACGCAGTAGTCAAAGCAACGCAGTGCCGTATCGCAAAAAATTAGGCTGGTTATGAAGGGGGGGGTAAACTTTCCGAAGGACAAGTGCTTAGGACAATTTTGCACAGAAGAGCAGGCCAAAATTCCTCCACAGTGATGTGAAAGACTCATTATTGTTGCAAACGCTTGATTGCAGTTGTTGCCGCCAAAGCTGGCGCAACCAGTTATTAGGTTTAGGGGGGCAATTACTTTTTCACAGGGCCAGGCAGGTTTTTTTCCCCTTAATAAATGAAATCTTCATTTAAAAAATGCGTTTTGTATTTACTCGGGTTATATTTGTGTAATATTAAAATTTTATGCTCTGAATTAAGTGTGGCAAATATGCAAAAAAATAAAAATTCAGGAAGGGAAGGGGGGCAAATACATTTTCACAACACTGTATAAATTAACTGGATTTCTATCCTCCCACAAGGGCTCTGAACAAGTGCAGCGTTGAGGTGTACAAGAAGGTGGGCACTCTGTACCCAGAGATGAGCGTCCATGAACGATCATTGGACTTCCTTATTGAATTATTGCACAAAGATCAGCTGGATGAGACGGTCAATGTGGAGCCGCTCACCAAAGCCATCAAGTACTATCAGGTAGGAGCGGCCATGACAGTGACTAGCACGAGATGTTTTCTCAAGATGTGAAGTTGTTTGTCTTTTATTATCGTTTTTGATATCTTTTCAGCACTTGTACAGCATCCACCTGGCTGACCAGCCTGAAGATTGCACTATGCAGCTGTTTGACCATATCAAGGTGAGTGCTGCTTATCCCTTCTATATCTCCATGATGTCAGGATTCACAATATGTTTAACCTGCATTTTACATACCTTTTACCTATATTTGAATGCTTTTACCTTTTTGCCACCAGTTTTTTAATGGAGTTGTGTGGATGGATAGATGGACAGACTACTTTAAAAGCATTTATACTCCTAAACTGCACTAAACATATAAACAAGAAATGGATTATATCCAGAGGTATAGTTCATCTGCACCACATCCCTGTATAGTATATATTAGGGATCGACCGATTATCGGCAAAGCCGATATATCGAGGGCCGATATGCACTTTCCCCGATATATCCCAAGGTGGCCGATTATTACCGATATTTTCGAAAGTGCTGTACCGGAGTGATGCCTGCAGCTAGAGGCATCACCCTGGTATCGGCGTCCATAGCCGACGGTCGGCTGTCTTGTAATGACAACCAATAAAGAAAAAGAAACGGCTGCACTCCAGATGAAGTCAAAATCCAGGTTTATTGACTGGACATCCCAATGTGACAATAGTGACAAGGTAGACGCGTTTCACACACTACAATGTGTGCTTAATCATTACAAAGAAAAATGGATATAACATCTCTATATATATATATATATATATATATATATATATATATATATATATATATATATACATATATACATACACACAAGGATTTAATTATCAATCAACAACAGGCGATACAAATAAAGAGGTGAACCATTTTTCTAATTGCAAGTGATGCATGTGAACCCATTAAAGCATTTATATAACAATATTGAACAAAGATAGATAGATAGATAGATAGATAGATAGATAGATAGATAGATAGATAGATAGATAGATAGATAGATAGATAGATAGATATATATATATATATATATATATATATATATATATATATATATATATATATATATATATATATATATATATCTATGTACATGTGTATATTTGAAGGTACATATACATAAATCAAACACATATATGAATGTGTATAAAAAATGTGTATCAAAATGTGATTGATGGGCAAATAATAAATATAATTGTATGTGCCAAAAAAAAAAAAAAGAATTATAATATGAAAAATATAAAAATTGAATGAAAAATAGTAAATATACATATTAATACCTATAAAACCCATTTATATAAATGTGAAAAAATCCTCAAGGAACAGGTATATAAAAAGGGAGAAATAAAGGGAAAAGATATATGTATATGTATATTAAGTGTATGGGCGAAGAAGAAATGGATCGCATGATATACAAAAACCAAAAAATGATGTGATACGATAAAAACAATTAATATAATATAATAAAATGATTAAAGTCCATCTTTGACTCTCTTTGTATCTATGTAGGTTGTTTTTATGGGGGGTTGGCCGCTTCTATATACTGTGTATAATCTGCCATAATGGAGCACATTTAAGATATATACATACAAGTATACATGTGCCCATTTATGCTTTAATCATTATATTATATTAATTGTTTTTATCGTATCACATAATTTTTTGGTTTTTGTATATCATGCGATCCATTTCTTCTTCGCCCATACACTTAATATACATATACATATATCTTTTCCCTTTATTTTGGCATATACAATTATATTTATTATTTACTTATCAATCACATTTTGATACACATTTTTTATACATTTTTACATACACATTCATATATGTGTTTGTTTTATGTATATGTACCTTCAGATATACACATGTACGTGTAGTTGTATTTTTATTTACACATATGCCACATATATATATATAATCTTTGTTCAATATTGTTATATAAATGGTTTAATGGGTTCACATACATCACTTGCAATTAGAAAAATGGTTCACCTCTTTATTTGTTTTTTTCCTGTTGTTGATAATTGAATCCTTGTGTGTGTGTGTATATATTGAGATGTTATATCCATTTTTCTTTGTAATGATTAAGCACACATTGTAGTGTGTGAAACACGCCTACCTTGTCACTATTGTCACATTGGGATGTCCAGTCAATAAACCTGGATTTTGACCTCATCTGGAGTGCAGCCATTTCTTTTTCTTTATTGATTATCCACGGAGGCGAGCCGGGGCGTGCACCGGTGTGTGTCATCAGGCTTTCATACCACCTTGAGCAGTGAGTCTCTTTTCCTTTGATTGTAATGACAATCGAAGCAGTTGAGGAGCCGCTCAGCTGTCATTACAAGGAGCGGGAGGGGACGTCCCCATTCCCCCCCCCCCTTCCACGGCTCACCCGGGTCTCCCGTCCCACCGGGAGACCCAGGCAACCAGCCTGCACGGCCGCCGAAGACCCGATCAAAGCTGCATTCGGCTCTGATTGGGTCTCCATGCAAAAATCCGGAAGTGATGTCATGACATCACTTCCGAGTACTCGACACCAGATTAAAAAAAATTACAGGATTCAAAACAGCCAAACTTGGCGTTTTGACTGCTGTTAAGTGCAGAGGAGAGGGGTTTGGGGTCTTTTGGACCCCCAGATCCCTCCACAAGAGAGCCTGTCAAGTAAAAAAAAAAAAAAAATATTTACGAAAATATCGGCTGATACTGATACGCGATGACCAAATTATCGGTATCGGCAATGAAAAAATGATATTGGTTGATCACTAGTATATAGAACAGGAGAAATGCTCCCCAGGAGCTGGGATTTTTAACCACTTAAGCCCCGGAGGATTTGGCTGCTAAAAGACCAGGGGGTATTTTGCGATTCGGCACTGCGTGACTTTAACGGACAATTGCGCGGTCGTGCGACGCTGTACCTAAACGAATTTGACGTCCTTTTTTTCCCACAAACAGAGCTTTCTTTTGGTGGTATTTGATCACCTGTGCGATTTTTTTTTGATCACACGCTATAAACAAAAAAAGAGCGACAATTTTGCAAAAATAACAATATTTTTCACATTTTTTTTATATGAAATTCCCCAAAAAAAAAAAAAAAAAGTAAAAATCAAAATTTTTTAACATTTTCGGCCAATTTGTTTTATGCTACATATGTTTGGTAAAAAAAATCGCAAATAGCGTATTTTGATTGGTTTGCGCAAAAGTTATCGTGTTTACTAACAAAGGGAAAGATTTTTGTCATTTTTGTTGTTTTTTTTTTTTAACGCGTAATGGCGGCGCGCTGCGATTTTTTTTTTTGCGGTACTGCGACATTGGGGCGGACAGATCGGACCCTTGACTGACATTTTTGACACTTTTGGGGTTACCAGTGACATTTCTACAGTAATCAGTGCTATATATATGCACTGTTACTGTAAAAATACACTGGCAGTGAAGGGGTTAACTTTATTTGAGAGGGAGGGGCTGTGTGTGTCCCTAGGGGCGTGATTCTTACTGTGATTGGCTGTCTGTTGAGCTGTAGTTACACTGATCAACGGTCCTACATAGTAGAACCGTATGATCAGGGTTTCTACACAGGGGAGAATGACAGGCGGCTTGTTTACACAAGCCGCCTGCCTTTCTCCTTCTCCCCCGCCGATCGCCGAGTGACCGGCGGACATCGGGTCCGCCGGTCACACGCGCGGGGGGGTGCCGCCGGCGGCGCGCTCGCTCCCGAGAGCCTCACAGGCTAGTGACGTTAATTAACGTCACTTTGCCTGTGAGGGGCTGACTGCCGCAGTAAATCTACTGACGGCAGTCGGCAAGTGGTTAAGGTGCAAATGTACTACAAAAAAAGTTTTTTCATAAATTGTCAATTTTATTTACACTTCATTTAAAATATATAGAAAAATTCACGATGGTTCAGGGTTGATCATTTGGAATTATCACCCATGAACCATCGTGAATTTTGGATTACATCAGTTTCCAAACTACCATGTTTGAATAATTTGTTTTTAAACAATGTTTGTCTATTATTGTATTTTCTATATATTTTAATGAAGTGTAACTAAAATTGACAATTTTATGAAAAAAAAACTTTTTTTTTGTAGTACATTATTTGCACCTTTAAAATCCCAGCCCCCTGCGGGAGCATTTTTCCTGTTCTATGCACTAAAGTTTTATAATAGCAAAGCATACTCATTGAATAAACATGTGAAGCTTGTGTGAAAGCTCCAAAAAATTACTCTGGGTGAATCTAAGATGGAAAAGGACCTGGGGGTACTGGTAGACAACAGGCTTGGCAGTGGCATGCAATGCCAAGCGGCTGCAAGCAAAGCCAACAGAATACTGGGATGTATAAAAAAGGGGATTCACTCCAGAAATAAAGAGATTATTCTCCCACTCTACAAGACTCTGGTCCGGCCACATCTGGAGTATGCTGTCCAGTTCTGGGCACCGGTCCTCAGGAAGGATGTGCTGGAACTGGAGAGAGTCCAGAGAAGGGCAAACAAGCTAATAAAGGCACATCAATATGAACGTAGTATCAATGAGATTGTCGCATCACAGATGTGAAGTCCTAGATGCGTCAGCCAGTCGCTATTAGGACTTCACATCTGTGATTAAAAAAAATATCATCGATACTACATTCATGTTGATGGGCCTTTGTTAAAACTTAAGTTTGTAAGTAAATGTTTTGCATTTCTTTTAATAAAGTCAACTTTATTGAGAATAATGCGCTAGGCCGGTGCTCCCTCGGTTTATCTTTTGTTTCTGGTCATTCTGACGTCCCCTGTCTTGGGAGGGCAGCAAGGTGAGTGCTATTCCGGGTGGACAAACTAGTCCTGAGCACAGGAGAGCTGAGTGTTTTTATTTTTATTTTATTTTATTTTTTTGGACTTTGGACCTCTGCCTGACTGCTCTGCATCCTAGAGCTGGTAGGGAAGTATAAGAATGACACTCAGCACCTGGTCTCTGCTGCAGTGACAGTAATTTTTCCTTAAGGAACCGCTTTCAATCTACAGTGCCACCTGCTAGTAAAATCATGACCTAACCTTGAAGAAATTTAGGGGACCTACTGCCAACTTCCTTCTAAAAATCTGAGTTGCCTGTCATGTTGATCTTTTGGCTCCAGTACTCCATGACCCAGAACAATTGTACAAATGTGGATGTCTGACTTTCCTCCGACTTTCCTGATCTGCATGCTTGTTCTGAATTGGTGACTCGGACATTCTCATATCCCAGTGATCTATCTCGTCTGTCTGTAACTAATATCTTTGTCCACAGTTTACACAGAGCGCTCTGGACTGTATGGGAGTTGAAGTGAGCAGACTGCGCGCCTTCTTACATGTGAGTAACCTGCGATCCAGAAATCCCTCCCCTGCTTCACCTCTCTGGTGACTTTACATGCAGAATCCAGTGCAGGCAGAAGGGATTTAGTTGCACACGTCATTGTGCTTTCATGACTTTCTCAGCCTTTTTTTTATACTCTAAGACGGTGGTGTCAAACTCAATTTAATTGCAGGCCACATCAGCATTATGGTTGCCCTCAAAGGGCCTGTTATATCTGTAAGACTAAATGTCCAAAGCACCCCACACCCCCTTACATGAATACCCCCTTACCTGATACCCCCTTACATGAGATGTCAAGAGTCACCCACCCTTCCTTACATCACAGTGCACCCCCTTACCCCATGTAGTCAGCTTCCAGAGTCTGCTAAATGCTGAGACCAGGAGAGAAAGAGACAAGGTGGTGGTGCGGCTGCGCAGAGAGGTGCAGGATCTATAGGAGGAGTTCTGCCCTCCTCTCAGCTGCGGACTGCTGAGAAGGAGGGGGGTGGGACACAGACGAGCCTTTCTGCAGCTGCACAGAGAAGCGCTGGATTTGGCAAAGGAATTCTGTCCCCTCTGCTGCCGACTACTGAGACAATGTGGGGGCAGAGACAAAGGGGGCGCTGCAGGAGAGGTGCGAGGGCCACATAAAATGGCCTGGGGGGGGGGGGGGCCTCATTCGGCCCACGGGCCTTGTGTTTGACACCTGCGTTTTTAAGATATGGGTGCTCAACCCTCCAGCTGTTTTGCCCATGAAGCATTGCAAGCCACTGGCAGTTACAAGCTAAAGGGAGAGGCTTGATGGGACTTGTAGTTCCACAACAGCTGGAGGGCCACAGGTTGAGCACCCATGCTTTAAGCTATTTGTTACAACCAGATACAATTGCTGGCTAATATAGGCCAGGGCCTCATACAAGTTTTATGACTAAGGCAGGCCATAGATGTTGCGTTTTTATCTTTCCTGCAATTACGGTTGCAGGAAAGAAAATTGCTTGGTTCCCCCATCAACAGTGACTGTGCTGATGGGGGAATTGAGCGATTTTCTTTACTGCAAGATTTATGGTGTTCTCCCGGCAGGTGGGCATGGGAGCCATCCCTGCCAGAGGAGATCGCAGTGATTATTGTTCACAATTGCTGGCAATAATCGCATGTAAAAATTCAACATGCTGGTTGTACCTTTGTTGATCGATGGATTAACTTGGGTAAAATCAGTCTGCTCATAGATGGTTCGAATCTTAGCCAGTTCAGCAGAGATTTGAACAATCTATGGCTGGCTTAAGGGCTGGCCATATATTTCTTTCCTTTAACCACAGGTTGAAGGAAAGATAATTGCTTGATTCCCCCCCCCATCAACTTATTCCGTGTTGATGGGGGAATCCCTCCCCCTGCGCTGTTGTATTCTTACAGTAGGAGTTTTCCCGGCTGTAAGAATACAATGATCACTGTTGGTGGGCTATAGCTACTGGCAGAGATCAAATGGAAAAACAAAACCACAATCTGATCTGGTTGTACTGAAATTGATTCAGTGCAACCAGCCTGCCCATGAATGGATGGAAATTTGGTCGGCTTAAGCCTGTAGTCACTGTCCAATCAGGGAAGGATTATTCATGAAGGTAAAAAAAAACCTTAAAGAAGAACTCCAGGCAAAATGTTTTTTCCCATGCCATGGGGCTGTGCAGGCACTGCACGGATTAACTGCTCATTTTTGTCTAGGGGATTGCAGAGCGGAGATATACGTGCCTTATCCGCCGATTCTCTGATCTCAAGACCGCTCCCCATTGCTACCATTCCCGCATGCTAGCGGTCTTTTGAATGGACTGTTGCTGATGTCATCACGCCCAATGACTGGCTCTAGATTGGATGGCAGGAACAGTCCACCGCTGGACGTGGGGGAGCACGGATCGGGTAAGTATAGCTTTTCCTTGCGCCCATGGACTAAACAAGCAGTTAACCCATGCATTGTGGGCACAGCCCCACTGCATGAGAAAATAAAGATTTCATGAATTTTTTTTTCAGCCTTTAGAAACACTTTAATGAAATTAATTAAAATGGTGGGATGTGATGTCCGATATCTCATTGGAGGGGGTGGGGTAGGAGGTCAGATATATTTCATTAGAGGGGAGGGATGTGAGGTCAGACATCTCATTGGAGGGGAGGTCAGATTTCTTATTGGAGGGGAGAGATGGGAGGTCAGACATCTCATTGGAGGGGAGAGATGGGAGGTCAGACATCTCATTGGAGGGGAGAGATGGGAGGTCAGACATCTCATTGGAGGGGAGAGATGGGAGGTCAGACATCTCATTGGAGGGGAGAGATGGGAGGTCAGACATCTCATTGGAGGGGAGAGATGGGAGGTCAGACATCTCATTGGAGGGGAGAGATGGGAGGTCAGACATCTCATTGGAGGGGAGAGATGGGAGGTCGGAAATCTCATTGAAGGGCGTAGGATGGGAGGTTAGACATCTCATTGAAGGGGGTGGGATGGGAGGTCAGAAATCTCATTGAAGGGGGTGGGATGGGAGGTCAGAAATCTCATTGGAGGGGAGAAATCGGAGGTCAGAAATCTCATTGGAGGGGAAAGATGGGAGATCAGATATCTCATTGGAGGGGTTGGGATGTGAGGTCAGATATCTCATTGGAGGGGGTGGGATGGGAGGTCAGATCTCTCATTGGAGGGAGTGGGATGGGAGGTCAGGAATTGGAGGGGGTGGGATGGGAGGTCAGATATCTCATTGGAGGCGGTGGAATGGGAGGTCAGAAATCTCAATAGAAGGGTGTGATATGAGATTCAATGAGGTCCCATTTTTCTCCCCTCATTTTCTCCTTCACAGCACACCCCTTTCTCCCACTCTGAACATGCTTTCAGGATCCCTCATCCGGCACAGACTTGCCTAATATCTCAAATGTTTGTCATCTCTTCCTTCAGGTTGGACAGGAGGCGTCAGACTTTGCTCTTCTCCTGAAGGATCTGGAGACCTCATGCAGTGACATCCGGCAGTTCTGTAAGAAGATCCGCCGCAGAATGCCGGGCACAGAGGCAGCTGGAATACCTGCCGCTCTCAGCTTTGGACCCCAGGCGAGTCAACCTCAAACATTAGGAGCTGTCGGTCTTCAGAAGATAACTTTGTCTTGGGATATACAGTGTTACTCAGCGTTGGCGCAGATTTCCTTTTTATAGCAAGTTAAACTCTTTAAAAAATAAAAAAAAGATGCTACACCATTGTGTATCCTGAGGATGGTATGGTTTTCTTCACTCCCTGTTCAGCACTATATTGCATCAGAAGATGCAGAGATATAGCTGTCCTAGTGTGTGTGTGTAGATATATATATATATATATATATATATATATATATATATATATATATATATATATATATATATATATATATATATCTTCTCTATCTACGACAGGTAATCAAAAAGAAAATAGTGCGCTGTAGTGAATTGTATTTTTGCTGGCCAGCTAACCATTTCTACAAAGCCAAGACTTGGACCTGTTCCATGAGTCTGGTTCTCCTGTTCTACTCTATTGTAGCTACACATGAGGAATTGATCACCTCGGTGATGTTTAATAATGTCTTCAGAAGGGAAATTCTCTTATTAATTCTCCCTGGTCTGGGTGTACATTTTTATTAATTTTACATTAAGGGAAATACTAAAGGATTCGTAACTTGCACAGACTACCAGTGGAACTAAATATTGTAGACTTGTCCATATCAAAGCACCCCACCTTACTCTCATGAAGAAAATAAAACTGTGTACTGCACATTAAATGGGAGGAATGATGGCCTTCCGCTCTCCTTAACCGGTTCATAGTCTGTAGCTGTTTAATCCCAGCCAGGGCTGGCCAAGGTGAAAAGGCCAAATTGCGCCCCCACCTGAAGCTGTGAGCTCCTTCAGCAGCACAGGTTTCCGGGTCCTGACAGTTATGTGCCCTGCTTCTGCTAAAGCGCCATAGGCGGCTCCCTCATCTGCCTGCCCCTCTGCTTGATTTAGTAGTCAAACAAATAAAGACACATTTTTAAGAAGTATTCTAATTTCATGACCCCCCCCCCCTCCACTTTGAGCCACATGCAGGCATAACATCAGGAGGGTGGTGACACTTTTTAGTGACTGCAGCCCTGCATATTCCATGCCAATTCTAGCTTCTTCCTGCTCTCCTGGTTATGCCGCAATACTCTCAGTGCTCAGCCTTTTCCTCTTCTAAGCCCACCCAAGTACTTATCCTTTTTATCCCTTAGTTTATAGACCACTAACAATTATAAAAGGGGTATTCTTCCTACTTACCCCGAGTGCAGTGACTTCACCATGACCACCAATGTACTAGGGTCGTTCACTGAGCACAGTGTAAGGCGGCACTTCTCAATGACTGTCAAAGTAGGGGATTGCTTTTTTGCTGACCACCATTGTGAGGATGCAGTACAGTTTACACGGTCTGTGTGGCCAATATTATTATTATTTTTTTATTCATACTAAAGATATAGTTGTATAGAGCAGGCCTGAGTATGAAATATACAAAGTATGCCACATTCCTTAGGCTCCGTTCACATGTAGGCGTTTTTGGGCGTTTTTGGGGAGTATTTCTGCTCTAGGATCAGCTATCAAAACGCCCAACAAGACAAATCCTATTCATTTCAATGGCCCCTGTTCACATCTGAGCGTTTTGACGCTGTAAGCAAAACACCCAACGCTCAAAAAAGTACATGAGCTTCTTTTTGGGCAGATTACAGGCGTTTACCATTGGTCTCTATTCAATATAAAAACGCCTGCACAAAAAACGCCTGTAAAAACGCCTGTAAATCGCGGTAAAATCGCGGTAAAAAAACGCACGAAAACGCTATGCTCAGGTGTGAATGTAGCCTTAGTGTCTCAGGCCTGTTTACAGTTATAGCATTATTAGCAGAGGTTCCCCCGAAAGCTGAAAGTCATTTCAAGGGCTCCTTTGTTTACCCGCTAGCCGACCGGCTGATTGGAAAAATACGTCATTTGTTTGACGTTATAAATGCTAGCTGCCATAACCCCGATTTTATATTTATTTTTATTCTTTTTTTTTTTTACTATGGTCGATTCTCTTTCTGATAAAGAGGTGGTCCCAACCAAGGGTGGATTCGCCCCGGGATCACTTTTAGAAATGGCTGGATGAGTGCACAACTACGCGCCCCTCCGGTACGCAGTTGTTCCTGTGCTTACCTGGCCCATCGGTGAAGTCCAGGAACCATCCAAGATGCATCGCATTGCCAAGATAGCCACCACTTATCTCTATGGCCTTGGAGGACTGGAGTGACACCTGACATCTTTTGCTTTTAAAGCTAAATGAGAGATTTGGGGTCTTTTTGACCTCCGATCTCTCAATAAAGAGGACCTGTCACTCTTATTTCTATTTGCATTCTTTGTAATAGAAATAAAAGTGAATAAAAAAAAAATAATAAATGAAGGCATAGTGTAAAAGTAAAAAATAAGTAAAGCAAAGTAAAATAAGAGAGAAAAAAAATGTAAAGCGCCTCCCATCCCTCTGTGCTTGCGTGCAGAAATGAATGCGTACGTAAGTCGCTCAGGCAAATGTAAACAGTGTTCAAACCACGTAAGGTGTCGCCACAAACTTTAGAGTGAGAGCAATAATTCTTGCACTAGACCTCCTCTAGAATTCTTAACAGGTAACCTATAAATAATTTTAAAGCGTTGACTATTTAAGTAGTATAGTTTGTCGCCATTCCACAAACATGTGCAATTTTAAAGCATGACCTGTTCGGTATTTATTTACTCTGCGTAACATCATCTTTCATATTCTACAAATAAATTGGGGTAAATATTTTTTTTTTTTTTTGTTCATTAAAGTATTTTTCTCCGTAAAAAAAATTACCTTTGAAAGACCGCTGCGCAAATACAGTGTGACCTAAAATTTTACAACAATCGCCATTTTATTCTCTAGATCAGTGATGGTGGCTCCCCAGATGTTTTGGAACTACATTTCCCATGAGGCTCATGCAGTCTGCAGTGTAGTTGAGCATCATGGGAAATGTAGTTGCAAAACATCTGGGGTGCCAAAGTTCGCCATCACTGCCCTAGAGAATAAAATGGCGATTGTTTGCAATTTTTTATGTCCCACTGTATTTGCGCAGCGGTCTTTCAAAGGCAATTTTTTTTTCGGAAAAAAATACACTTTAATGAACAGATGGTCTTATGTATATAACTTAACCTTATACCTTTTCCTAACCTTAAATAACTATGTGTGTTCCAGTGCGTTTTAGGTGCGTTCCGTTGCTTTTTTTGATGCATTTTACCGCTTTCCAGTACAGTCCAGTGCACAAAAAATGCAGCATGTTCTACATTTTTTTTTTTTTTTCAGAATTGGAATGCACTGGAACACAGTGGTGTGAACTATGCCATTGAAAACCATATAACCTACTATCCATGCGTTTTTGGTGCAGAAAAAAAAAACGCACTGGACTGCATGTGGTGTGAACTGTCCCTTAAACTTTTAAGGCAGCTATGTCCAAACTATGGCCCTCCAGCTGTTCAGGAACTACAATTACCATCATGCCTAGTTATGTCTCTGAATGTCAGAGATTTACAATGCCTCATGGGAATTGTAGTTCCTGATCAACTGGAGGGCAATAGTTTGGACACCCCTGTTTTAAGGTCTTCAAGTGGTTTAAAAAAAAAAAAAAAAAAAATAGGATATAGTCTGCTCTAACAGCCCATCCAATAATGCACTCTGCCTCTTGTGTTGAAGGACAGAGCTGTGACACTTATAGTAGACATTGTGTGACTGTGACTTCTGTCCTTCCAGGTCTCGGAGACGCTGCTGGAATGCCGCAAACACCTGAAATGGGTGGTGGCCGTCTTCCAGGAGGTGGCAGCCGCCGGCGCTCAGATGATCGCTCCTCTTGGGGAGAGCGAAGGCTTGCAGTCTTTGAAGCTGGAAGATGTCGCCTTCAAGGCCACTGAACAGGTGAGAAAACTGCAAGGTGTCTAAGAAGAAACCAACAAACATTTCCAGCTGGATGACTGATAAATAGAAGCTCCATCAGTAACGCATAAATTATAATGTGAATTATCACTTACATCTGTTCACTTGTTACAGTCATCGATCGTTTCTTGTTCCAGATTTACGGCTCTCAGGGCAGTAACCCATACGAATGCCTCAGACAGTCTTGCAACAACTTGATAGCCACCATGAACAAGATGGCCACTGCAATGCAGGAAGGAGAGTATGACGCGGAGAAGCCTCAGAGCAAGGTGAGCGAACCCTGGGACTGGGGAAATTCCTCTTCACTGTTATGTTCACTCCAGCCAGGTGGACAAAAGTGCCACTGATATATAATTGCTTTTAATGCTGCCTGTGTCTTCATTGGATGGATTCTCCTAATATCCTTCGCTGACACAAGAGATTAGGGAAAATCCCCCCCCAGTAAGAACACAGGCAACAATGCAAACCTGATTTAGGTTCTATCCCTTCCCTATTTTATTTGGGTTTTTCTTTTATTGAACATCTGGTAATGTGTGACTTATGGCTGTGTCTCCTCTGCAGTCACCTCCTCCAGTTGAGCAGAGAGCCGCTGCCCTCCGTGCAGAGATTACAGACGCAGAAGGATTGGGACTGAAGCTGGAGGATAGAGAAACCGTCATCAAAGAGCTGAAGAAGTCCCTGAAGATCAAGGTAACTCTCCTTCCCCTATTTAGGGCACCTTGGATAGGGTTGTGAGGTTATTGCAGCTCTCGAAATACTTCTGGTACCTTAAGAATGACCTTATCAGGCCCAATGGTCTGTATTAACCACTTGCCGACTGTGCTTAAGCCAAATCGCAGTCATACAGACATCATATGACGCCCTCCCAGAACAACGCGCTCTGTGATCACTGCGTCCTTACGGATATAGCTGATCACGGATCTGAGTAAAGAGCCAATCACAGCGGCTCTGTACCATGTGGTTAGCTGTGTCCAATAACAGCGGAGTACGATGTAAACACACTTGCCGGTTATTGGCATTCCTTTCCTCCCGCTGTCACAGCGTGAGGAGAGAGACGGTAACCGGCTAGTGTGCAAGGGGACATCTGCACTGATAATCATGGCACTCCTCATCAGTGTCCTGATTATTAATGCAGCCACAACAGTGCCCATCAGTGCAGCCTCAGCAGCGCACATCAGTGAAGGAATAAAAATGACTGGTTTGCAAAATTTTATAACCTAAACTGTTGCTTTTTCCAAAATTTTTGGTCTTTTTTGGTTAAGCAAAAAAATAAAAATCCCAGTGGCGATTAACCACTTAAGGCAGGCAGCCCCTCCTGCGCGAACTGACGTAGGTATACGTCGGTCGCGTACCTTCAGCTAGGGGGCGAGCGCAGGCCGCCGGCGACGCACTCCCGCCCCCCACTCAGCAGCTGGGACTCGGATGCACGGAGCAGGCAGCTCCGATTTGCCGCCTGACACCCGCGATCATTCCCCGCTGAGAGAGAAGTACGGTCAGCTGTTGTAAACACAGCTGACCTTTTTTCCCTTTGGAATGATCACAGGGCGCCTGTGATCCTTCTATGTATCATTTCACAAGCCACGCCCTCCCCCCACAGTTAGAATCACTCCCGTAGGCTCACATTTAACCCCTTGATCACCCACAGTGTTAACCCCTTCCCTGCCAGTGTCATTAGTACAGTGACAGTGCATATTTTTAGCACTGATTACTGTAGTAATGTAACTGGTCCCCCCCTAAAGTGTCAAAAATGTCAGGGGTCCGATCTGTCCGCCGCAATGTCGCAGTCCCGCAAAAAAACGCAAATCGCCGCTATTACTAGTAAAACAAAAAAAAGAACATAAAAATTACCCAAATCTTTCCACTTAGTGGACGCAATAACTTTTGCGTAAACCAATCAAAATACGCTTATTGCATTTTTTTTGTTTCTTTTTACCTAAAATATGTAGCATAAAACAAATTGGCCTAAAATGTTAAATTTTGATTTTTACATTTTTTTGTTTTTGGGAATATTATATAGCAGAAAGTGAAAAATATATTTTTTTTATTTTCGGAATTGTCGCTCTTTTTTTGTTTATAGCGCAAAAAATATAAATGGCAGAGGTGATCAAATACCACCAAAAGAAATCTCTATTTGTGGGGGAAAAAATACATCAATTTTATTTGGGTACAGCGTCGCACAACTGCGCAATTGTCAGTTAAAGTAACGCTGTGCCGAATTGCAAAATATGGCCTGGTCATTAAGGGGGAAAATCCTTCCGAAACCAG
>NC_138768.1:14741857-14869357 GCF_965119305.1 Pelophylax lessonae | reverse complement strand
GCGCGCCGCGACCTCGGAGCGGCCGCCACGCACTTCATAACATTGAAGTCTATGGTGGTCGCCTCCGGGTCGCCCCAAAGAAGCTCCGGACCCTTTTTCTAGGTCGGAGCGACTTGTGTCGCTCCTATTAGAACGGGTCCGCAGCTTCCCTATGGAAGGCGACCTGTGAGGCAACCAGGTTGCCTCACAGGTCGCCTTAGTGTGAACGGGGACTTAGCCCACCAATATTTTTTATTTTTCTAGGAAGATGCCACATAATTGTATGGCAAGCCTAACCTCCTTAAAGGATCCGATGTGTTGGCTGCATTGGGCAACATTGTCTAATAGAGTCCCAATGCTTGGACAAGGAAAAAGCTGTTTCCCGAGCACCCTGCTGCAGTGGTCTGCCCAGAAAAAAGTAGGTCTTTGCGGCCAACATTGCTCAAATGTCACTTGACATTGCAATAAAGTTCTAGCCAGGGAAATGTACATTATCTCCCAAAAGTAAGTACACCCCTCACATTTTTGTAAATATTTTATTCTATCTTTTCATGTGACAACACTGAAGAAATGACACTTTGCTACAATGTAAAGTAGTGAGTGTACAGCTTGTATAACAGTGTAAATTTGCTGTCCCCTCAAAATAACTCAACACACAGCCATTAATGTCTGAACCGCTGGCAACAAAAGTGAGTACAACCCTAAGTGGAAATGTCCAAATTGGGCCCAAAGTGTCAATATTTTGTGTGGCCACCATTATTTTCCAGCACTGCCTTAACCCTCTTGGGCATGGAGTTCACCAGAGCTTCACAGGTTGGCACTGGAGTCCTCTTCCCCTCCTTCATGGTAACATCACAGAGATGGTGGATGTTAGAGACCTTGCGCTCCTCCACCATCCATGTGAGGATGCCCCACAGATGCTCAATAGGGTTTAGATCTGGAGACATGCTTGGCCAGTCCATCACCTTTACCCTCAGCTGCTTTAGCCAGGCAGTGGTCATCTTGGAGGTGTGTTTGGGGTTGTTATCATGTTGGAATACTGCCCTGCGGCCCAGTCTCCAAAGGGAGGGGATCATGCTCTGCTTCAGTATGTCACAGTACATGTTGGCATTCATGGTTCCCTCAATGAACTGTAGCTCCCCAGTGCCAGCAGCCCCAGACCATGACACTCCCACCACCATGCTTGACTGTAGGCAAGACACACTTGTCTTTGTACTCCTCACCTGGTTGCCGCCACACACGCTTGACCCCAACTGAACCAGATAACTTTATCTTGGTCTCATCAGACCACTGGACATGGTTCCAGTAATCCATGTCCTTAGTCTGCTTGTCTTCAGCAAACTGTTTGCAGGCTTTCTTGTGCATCATCTTTAGAAGAGGCTTCCTTCTGGGATGACAGCCATGCAGACCAATTTGATGCAGTGTGCGGCGTATGGTCTGAGCACTGACAGGCTGACCCCCCACCTCTTCGGCCTCTGCAGCAATGCTGGCAGCACTCATACGTCTATTTCCCAAAGACAACCTCTGGATATGACGCTGAGCACGTGCAATCAACTCCTTTGGTCAACCATGGTGAGGCCTGTTCTGAGTGGAACCTGTACTGTTAAACTGCTGTATGGTCTTGGCCACCGTGCTGCAGCTCAGTTTCAGGGTCTTGGCAACCTTCTTATAGCCTAGGCCATCTTTATGTAGAGCAACAATTCTTTTTTTCACATCCTCAGAGAGTTCTTTGCCATGAGCTGCCATGTTGAACTTCCAGTGACCAATGAGAGAGTGAGAGCGATAACACCAAATTTAACACACCTGCTCCCCATTCACACCTGAGACCTTGTAACACTAACGAGTCACATGATATCGAGAAGGAAAATGGCTAATTGGGCCCAATTTGGACATTATCACTTAGGGGTGTACTTACTTTTGTTGCCAGCGGTTTAGACATTAATGGCTGTGTGTTGAGTTATTTTGAGGGGACAGCAAATTTACACTGTTATACAAGCTGTACACTCACTACTTTACATTGTAGCAAAGTGTCATTTCTTCAGTGTTGTCACATGAAAAGATAGAATAAAATATTTACAAAAATGTGAGGGGTGTACTCACTTTTGTGAGATACTGTACGACATCCTTAGCTGCAGGTAGGTTCACACTAGTACTGGGAGGAGGGCCAGCTCCTGATAGCCAGTGATATCAGGTAGGCCCCTCTGAAACGTTATATAGGTGGGTTAGGCTGCAAGCGCCGAGGGGCAAACTAGGCTTTTTAAATGACAGCCTAATCAGCTGTTAGTAACAGCCTGTGTCAGCGGCACTGTATTGGGGGGGATCCTCCAGTCCTTCGCCTGGCCAGTCTGATTCTGCCCACATGCCAGGTGATGATCTTCCGAGTTAAGACTAAATTGGCTAGGATATCCCCAAAGGTGTGGATTACTGTACCAATATATCACTGAAAATATGAATACAGGGGATAAGGTGCCCCCACCCCCCAAGGATACAGGGGATAAGGTACTTTACATTGTATAAGTAGTTTGACTGTTGAAAATAATAACTTAAAGTGTTCCTAAACCTACAACAGTAAAAATCAGTCTGTATATGCAGTAAAGCATGCTTGTTATACTCACTGTGGAACCTAAGGGGTTAATCCTACGCCTTGTGTAAAAAGCAATCCATCTCCTGATAGTACAGAGCAGGGATCGACCGATTATCAGCAAAGCCGATATATCAAGAGCAGATATGCACTTTCCCCGATATATCGGAATCGGCCGTCAAGGTGGCCGGTATTGCCGATATTTCGGAAAGTGCTTATACCGGAGTGATGCCTGCAGCTAGAGGCATCACCCCGGTACCGGCTTCCATAGCAGACGGTCGGCTGCCTTTACAAGGAATTGCGACTGAGAAGCCAATCGGCTGTCATTACAAGGAGCGGGGGTGTTACCCCCCCCCCCCTCCCGCCACCTTCTGCAGCTCGCCTGGGTCTCCCATCCCACCGGGAGACCAGACAACCAGCCTGCACGGCCGCCGAAGACCCGAACAAAGCTGCATTCGGCTCTGATCGGGTCTCCATGTAAAAACCCAGGGACAGCCCCCATAGGCGTGGTAAAGCTTTTTCCTGGCTAGAGCCTATTCCTGATTGGAGGAGCATAACCCAATGGTAATGAAGTTATGGAGCTCCATATTACCTGGTTGGCTAAGTTTAGCCTTTGGGGAATTGCGTTCTTTTTTGCGTTGTCTTCCCACCCCTCATGCCAATACTGCTTTGGGATATCCCAATGGTAATGAACATATGGATCTGCGTCTGTTGACGAAAAATAGAGCAAACTGGATTTTTGTAAGAACTTACCGTAAAATCCTTTTCTCTGAAGATCGACAGACGCAGCACCCACCCCTCTACTTTTTGAGTGTATGGGGCTGTTTGTCTTCTAAACACTGCACTTGCAACAAAACTGAAACCTGTAGCAGAGTGTGGGGTTATGCCTGCAGGGACCGCCCACATAGGCGTGGTAAAGCTTTTTCCTGCCTAGTGCCTATTCCTCATGGGAGGAGCATAACCCAATGGTAATGAAGTTATGGAGCTGCATCTGTCGAACTTGAGAAAAGGATTTTACGGTAAGTTCTTACAAAAATCCATTTTTTTTTCGGCAGAGGTAAGGATTTAGTAGGGACCTCATGAAGGCGACCTTTGCATTCTTTCCACCTTCTTTCACCAATCTGTTGTGGTGTTTTTTTTTTTTTTTTTTTTTTTTTTAGTAAACTAGAGTAAAAAGCAGGAAATATTGTGTGGGGAAATGCAAAACTGACCTTTATAAATAGACCCCATTTGAGTCCCTGAGTCACTTTGTGCATAATGGGAAATCTGCATGAACCCTTGTTTTTAATCACTAAATCCTTAAGCTATCGCTGTTGTCAGTATGCATGTCGTGTCCGCCCTGCCGATCTTCTAATGTTCATGAATCTGACACGTCTCCGCCTTTTTATTGCTTCTCCATGTAGGAGGAGTCTCCAGCCAGGCCATGCTTAACGGATCTGGTCCTGTACAGATAAAGGACTCACCGTTGCTTCTGCAGCAGATTGATGCCCTGCGCCTCTCCATGAAGCACCTGAAGCAGGAGAACAACAAGCTGAAGGTAAGGCGATTCCCTAAACCACTGATCGCTCCGGGCAAAGCTGGTGTCTGTATTTGTGTCTTCTGGGCCAAAGAAAAGTAGGCCTGTAGAAAATGGGGGATTCTAACTTTCACTATAACAACCGATCGGCACTTTTTTTTTAAATTTATTTTCCAGGCTAAGCGGATGAAGGAGGAGCTGGCTGCCCTGCCGCCACTGCATGTGCCTAAACTGACCCTCCACAAAGACCGCCCGCGGGAGGAGGTCATGTCTGGGACTCTCTACCGAAAGACCAGTCAGCTGTTGGACACCCTCCATCAAATGAGCGCCAACGCCAAGGTGGTTGACATCACACATAAGAAAGGAGGTCTGTTCTTTCATCACGGTAAACATAGAGAGCCTTTTATAGGAGACCTGCTGTGATTCTGCCTCCACTCCTCTCCCTCTAGAAAGGCTATTTGCTTGGCTTTGAGACGAACCAAGGCTAATCCAGTGGCTGTGATACTTGGAGTCACAACAGCTTTGCTGACCACGAGTACCGATATCACTTGTTAAACTGTTCATGATAGGAAAATCCAGCAGATGTTACCTTTTTAACCGCTTCCCGACCACCCGCCGCCTTTTTACTGCAGCAGGGTGGCTCTCCTGCGCGAACCGACGTAGACCTACGTCGGCCGCGCGCAGGTAGCTAGGGGGCGAGCGCACCCTCCCCCACTCGGCAGCGGGGAAGCTGATGCACTGGTCAGGTGGCTCCGATTGCCGCCTGCCACCCGCGATCGCTCCCCATTGAGAAGGACGGTCGGATGTTGTAAACACAGCTGACCGTTCTTCTCTGGAATGATCACAGAGCGCCTGTGATCCTTCTATATAGGATCACATGTCTCTATGATCGTTTCACAAGCCGCACCCCCCACAGTTAAAATCCCTCCCCCTAGGCTCACATTTAACCCCTTGATCACCCACAATGTTAACCCCTTCCCTGCCAGTGTAATTTTTACAATGCATATTTTTAGCACTGATTACTGTAGTAATGTCACTGGTACCCCCCAAAAGTGTCAAAAATGTCAGTTAGGGATTCGATCTGTCCGCCAGAATGTCGCAGTCCCGCAAAAAAATTTGCAGATCGCCGCCATTACTAGTGAAAAAAAAAAACAATAAAAATTACATCAATCTTTCCCGTAGTTAGTAGACACGATAACTTTTGCGCAAACCAATCAAAATGCGCTTATTGCTTTTTTTTTTTTTTTTTTTTAACAAAAATATGTAGCAGAAAACAAATTGGCCTAAAATGTTAAAAAATTTAGATGGTTTTTTTTTTTTTTTTTTGAGAATGTTATATAGCAGAATGTGAAAAAAAATATATATATATATATATATATATATATATATATAATATATATATAATTTTTTTTCTTTTCTCAGAATTGTTGCTCTTTTTTTTTGTTTATAGTGCAAAAAATAAAAATCGCCCAGGTGATCAAATATCCTCAAAAGAAAGCTATATTTGGGTACAGCGTCGCACAACCGCAAAATTGTTCGTTAAAGTAACGCAGTGCCGAATCGTAAAATATGGCCTGGTCATTTAGGGGGAAAATCCTTCTGGTCCAGAAGTGGTTAAACTGTTCATTATAAGAAAATCCAGCAGATGTTACCTTTTTAAAGTAATTAATGGATTCACGATTTACACAATTCTGTGCAGATTGAACCCATTCCTATCAGATTGAACCCATTCCTATCAGATTGAACCCATTCCTATCAGATTGAACCCATTCCTATCAGATTGAACCCATTCCTATCAGATTGAACCCATTCCTATCAGATTGAACCCATTCCTATCAGATTGAACCCATTTCTATCAGATTGAACCCATTTCTATCAGATTGAACCCATTTCTATCAGATTGAACCCATTTCTATCAGATTGAACCCATTTCTATCAACGTATTCAGGTGATTAAAAACGTGTGATGTAACCACTTGTCCTCCGGATGATTTACATCTTCCCCAGGCAACTTATAGCTCTTTATTTTGGTAGTATTTGATGAACTCTGCGTTTTTTTTTTTGTTTTTTTTTGTTTTTTTGGGTTTTTTTGCACTATAAACAAAAAAAAAGACCAATTTTGAAAAACATTTTTTTACCTTCTGCTATAAAACATACCTAATGGAGAAAAAAAAAATTAAAAAAATATATTTTCTCCATCAATTTAGGCCATTATGTATTCTGCTACATATTTTTTGTAAAACCAATCCCAGTCGATGTATATTGATTGGCTTGCGTAAAAGTTATCGTGTCTATAAACTATATGATATATTTATAAAACAAGTTTTTTTTTTTTTTTTTACAAGTAATGGCGGCGATTAGCAGCCTATAGCGAGACTGCAATATTGCGGTGGCCAAATCAGACACTGACCCTTTTTGGAGACCAGTGACACTAGTACAGTGATCAGTGCTAAAAAAATACGCACTGTCACTGTACTAATGACACTGGATGGAAAGGGCTTAACAGCAGGGGAGATCAAAGGGTTAACTTTGTGCCTAGCCTGTGCTTGTGTACATTGTGGGAGGTCCTTTTACTAGGGGAAGGCATTGATCCTTGACCCTGCTTTGCAGGAACACAGGATCAATGCTTTCCCTACTGACAGAATGGCGATCTGCTTTGTTTACATAGGCCGATCTCTGTTCTGGCTCTCTGCCTAATGATCTGCAGGTGCCGGCGGACATGGAGTCTGCAGTACCGGTAGATCAGCTCCCGCTGTGTACACTGCTCAAAAGAATTAAAGGAACACTTTTTTAATTAGAGTATGCCATCAGGTCAATCAAACTCCCAGGATATTGATCTGGTCAGTTAAGTAGCAGAGGGGGTTGTTAATCAGTTTCAGCTGCTTTTGCGTAAATTAACAGGTGCACAAGATGGACAACAATGAGATGACATCCAAAACAGGAATGGTTTTACAGGTAGAGACCACTGACATTTTTTTTCCCTATGATCTTTTCTTACTGTTTTTCACTAGTTTTGCATTTGGCTGGGGTCAGTGTCACTACTGGTAGCATGAGATGATACCTGGACCCTATAGAGTTTGCACAGGCAATTCCTCCAGGATCCACATCAATATGTGCCATTGCCAGAAGGTTTGCTGTGTCTCAAGAGCATGGAGGAGATTCCAGGAGACAGGCAGTTACTCTAGGAGAGCTGGACAGGGCAGTAGAAGGTCCTTACCCATCAGTAGGACCGGTATCTGCTCCTTTGTGCAAGGAGGAACAGGATGAGCACTGCCAGAGCCCTACAAAATGACCTCCAGCAGGCCACTGATGTAAATGTCTCTGACCAAACAAGCAGAAACAGACTACATGAGGATGGCCTGAGGCCCGACATCCTCTTGCTGGCCCTGCCCTGCACCGTGGACCTCTGTTGGCATTTGCCATTGAACTCCAGAATTGGCAGGTCTGCCACTGGCACCCTGTGCTTTTCACAGATGAGAGCAGATTCACCCTGAGCACAGGTGAAAGGACATGACATTCACAATCCAATAGAAACCGGGTTTTACTCCAAGTCATTCCCATACAGTGTACACAATCCCTCCCCTCTGGCTGATTACAGTATCATATGCAGATGAAAGTGTTTACATGAACAGAATTAACCTAAACAAATTATCTAGCCATCTGGCTATAACAATGTTAGGTTATTAACATTTAACAATGGGACATGCACAATCCACATTCCATTTCAATACACCAACAATAGGGAAGTCTGCCAATGACAGTCTGTGTGTCTCTCTCACAGACAAGCACACGGAATACACATTATTTAGGAGTCAGACTTCATGGCAATGGTCTATAACAGTCTTAATCTCCCAGTGTAAAGTGGGATTAAATCTTCATATTTCTATATGAAGATATTGCTGACAAATATCACTGTCCCATCTGAAGCAATTCAAACTATTAATTATCTGTCTTTCACTCCCAGTGACGGTGAACACTCACATAGTTCCTAACACATTACCCAGTCCATACTAGTGTAGATACCCAGCTTGAGATTTTTCCCCATTGAAATCTGATGTGTTTTCAAAGTGTTCCTTTAAATTATTTTGAGCAGTGTATAATATAATCCCAGTGGGAGCGGGTTGCTGGCAGACCCTGAAGTTTAGAATCGCATACTAGGTACATGATCCTTGCCGCCATATATGTAAGTTATACAGTCGGCAAGCAGTTTATACATTTTAGCCATATGCTGTATTCTGCTACATGTCTTTGATCAAAACAAAATCCCAATAAGTGTGTATGGACTGGTTTGTGGGAGAGTTATAGCATCTATGGGATATATGCTGGAATTTTTATTTCTTTTATACTGGTAGTGGCGGCGATCAGCGACTTATAGCGGGACTGCGGTATTGCAGAGGAAAATCTGCCACTGTCACTTTGTGGGAACTAACTGCCACAGACATCACCAGTGACATTATTACTGTGATCAGTGCTAATAATCTGCACTGTCACTGTACTAATGGCACTGGACAGGAAGGGGTTAAAATCTAGGGCGGTCAAGGGTTAAACCAGAGTTTGTGTTTACTGTGTGCTGCTTTTACTGGGGATCTAGTTGTTTTATTTCCCTGCTGAGCAAGAAGATCCGCTGTCACTGAACACAGCTCTGTGTTGTTCACACTGACCGGTGTTCTATGAGACCCTGAGACAATCACTGGCCGGGACTTGGTGAGCGGCATGTGCTGTGACGAATCGCAGCACAGCCGTGTGGGCACACGCCCCCTACCTGGAAATGCAGTATCACTTGTGTGTGTGTGTGTGTGTATTAGGGATAGACCGATTATCGGCAAGGCTGATCTATTGGTGGCCGATATGCACTTTCCCCGATATATCAGAATCGGCCCTAGAACTGGCCGATATTGCCGATATTTTTGTGACGTCATTCTGCCACCTTAGCCGCTCCCCTCGCCTTGGACAGCCTCGTCTGTAGTCGGGACTAGTCTCGCAGGATTGTATCACAGCCATACACCCACCCACAGCACCCCGGTGCCAGCCACCCACATCCACAGGCCCTGTACCAGCCAGCCAGCCACAGGCCCTGTACCAGCCAGCCAGCCACAGGCCCTGTACCAGCCAGCCAGCCACAGGCCCTGTACCAGCCAGCCAGCCACAGGCCCTGTACCAGCCAGCCAGCCACAGGCCCTGTACCAGCCAGCCAGCCACAGGCCCTGTACCAGCCAGCCAGCCACAGGCCCTGTACCAGCCAGCCAGCCACAGGCCCTGTGCCAGCCAGCCGCCCACAGACAGGGTGCCAGCCAGCCGCCCACAGACAGGGTGCCAGCCAGCCAGCCGCCCACAGACAGGGTGCCAGCCAGCCAGCCGCCCACAGACAGGGTGCCAGCCAGCCAGCCGCCCACAGACAGGGTGCCAGACAGCCAGCCGCCCACAGACAGGGTGCCAGACAGACAGCTGTCCACAGACAGGGTGCCAGACAGCCAGCTGCCCACAGGCCCTGTGCCAGCCACCCACCTGCCACAGGGTGCCAGCAAGCCAGCCATTAATTATTAAACAAAAATTAACATGTTCAGTACCAGATTTGTGTCAAAAATTGTCTTTATTTTTCAAAACTTCAAATGTTCAAAATATTGGCCCATATCGGCCGATACCAATATGCAATGGCCAAAATATTCTGAATAAAACATATCGGTCTATCCCTAGTGTGTGTGTATATGTTTATGTGTGTATGTGTGTGTGTAGATATATATATATATATATATATATATATATATATATATATATATATATATATATATATATATATATTTTAGATCATTATATATAATATATAGATAGATAGATTCTGCACAGCCAGCCCGCACTGTCGCACTATATGTACAGTGCTTGGTCAGCAAGCAGTTGATAAACACACACATAGGTTTACTTGATATGCAAATCAACATTCTAATCGCTAGTTGTAATCTTTCTGTACGCAGGCACCCCATCAGCGCAGCTCCTTGAACAGACCGCTCGCCTCAGGTCACTCAGCGAGACGATTGACAAATTGAAGGTAAATCAGAGCGACGACCGCTATAATCCGTCACATGTGGAGTTTTTTCTTTTCATCTCTTGCAAAACATCTGATAATTGTCATTTTGTGAAAGTTCTTTCAAGGGAAGGAAATCATTAACAACTTTCAGGCCTCAGGGAATCTCTGCTGATAAATCTACAATAACTAATAATAATAATAATGACTAGAAAAGAAATGAAGACCATAAGAAATATACTGAACCACATTGGGGTTTAGTGGAAGAGTTCACCTATTGTAAGAAAAATGTACATTTATTATTCTTTTACTCTGCAGCCTGCAAAGTATTGCACTGGCAATCAGCAAATCTTGGGTGCAATGCCAGGATCCTGCAGACTCAGTCAGATGTCTGCTCGTATCTTCCGTACAGGCAGACCGTTGCTGAAGTCTAGGAAAAATGAATGAACTAACAGAGCACTCACAAGCACCCTCTTAGGTGTACGTTTAGTAAACTGAGAAGTTTTCTCTCAGTTCAATTCTCGGCAGTTCTCAGAGAAAAAATATCTCCTCTGGCACCCAGTTTAGAAGGCGGAGAACTTCACTTCTCACAGGGTGATCAGAGGAGAAGTTTTTTCTCTGAGAACTGCCGTGATCTCTGTATAACTGGGTGGACTGCCTGTAATCTCACGAGATTTTGTGAGATTACAGGCACTGCTAAATTTAAAAAGTGAAACTAAAGTTTAAAAGAACTCGTAATGACATGTTCTGACACATGAAAACATATATATACACACACACACACACACGGTATATATACATACAGTATATAAATATATATATATACACATACACACACACACACACACACATATATATATATATATATATATATATATATATATATATATACACACATACATACAGTACATACATACATACATGCCAATCTGTATGCAATTGCACTGTGTGTTGGCAGATTGCATGCAGATTGTACACCAGACCACAGGCTATCGTTTGTGGTGTGTGGGTGTGGGGACAGTGGGAAGAGTGATCAACACAGGGGTTCTGGCTTGTAGGATAGCTGGAGGAATCCTAGTAGTGTGTGGTAATTGCTAGACTGCTCCCCAACCCTTAGAGTGCATCAGATTGTATGTAAGATTTGTATCTGCCTGTGTGTGGTCAGCCAGCTGGATTGGACTGGAGTCTCCCTCTAGTGGTGACCGAAGGCAGTGCAGGCTGTGAAAGTATTGCAACCAATCTAATTACTTAAGCCCCGTACACACGTACCGATCGTCGGCCGAACGATCGGCCGTCTTTTGTCCCCGGGCTGTCATGTCCGCTGAAAAGTGCAAAAGACTGCACACGAATTTTGTCCGCCGACTGCAGAAGTGATGTCATGTGATGGTTAACTTTCCCTGTGTTTTTTCTTTTATGAGCATGCCCAGTCTTGCAAATCTGCTGTCTGTCGGCCGAATTCTGTACTGACTGGCGAACAATCGGCCGTTCTGGTGTCGGCATACAAACATTTTAATGCTTGCACGACAGATTCTGTTCGGCCGAAAGTGCGCTGTCGGCTGTCGGAAGCATCATACTAACAAGCCTACATTTGGCCGATCAGTCGTCTGCCGAATCTTTTCTGCGACAATCGGTACGTGTGTACGAGCCTTTAGTAGGAATTTTCTTTATTTCCGTTATCCCCTTATACTGCCCAGTCACGATTCATCACGTCTCGTTTAGCTAGTCGCCGTGGGCGTGGTTGAATCGTGACAGATTGGTTTCCTCCCACACTCCAAAGACATGCTGGTAGGTTAATTGGATCCTGTATAAAAAATTGGCCCTGCTGTGTATGTATGTGAGTGATGCCTCGTACACACGTACCGATCGTCGGCCGTAAATATTCGGCCGACGACCGATCGGCCGATTGTATGCTTGTTAGTATGATGCTTTCGACAGCCGACAGCGCATTTTCGGCCGAACAGAATCTGTCCTGCAGGCATTAAAATTTTTGTTGGCCAACACCAGAACGGCCGATTGTTCGCCAGTCAGTACAGAATTCGGCCGACAAACAGCAGATTAGCAAGACTGGGCATGCTCAGAAAAGAAAAAACACACGGAAAGTTAACCATCACATGACATCACTTCTGCAGTCGGCTGTTGTTGGCCGACAAAATTCGTGTGCAGTCTTTTGCAGTTTTCAGCCGACAGGACAGCACCGGACAAAAGACGGCCGATCGGTACATGTGTACGAGGCATTAGGGACCTTAGATTGTAAGCTCCTTGAGGGCAGGGACTGATGTGAATGTGCAATGTATATGTAAAGCGCTGCGTAAATTGACTGTGCTATATAAGTACCTGAAATAAAAAAAAAAATATATATATATATATATACATACATACACACCAGTACATACAGTATATATATATATATATATATATATATATATATATATATATATATACACACAGATATATATGTGATTGTATAGTTAATGTGTTTCTAACCTGCTGTTGATGTATATTTCACTGCAGTAGGGAGAGTTTTTACTTTCACTTTTGGGCACGGGGACATTCACAGCAGAGATCTCCTATTTCTTCCTGCTATCTCCACCTCTGAGCTGGAGAAGTAGGAAGAGGAGATCTTCAAAGAGAAGCACAGTGATCAGGTGACATCATGTGTTTCTAAACTGGCCGTTTCTATTGCAGTGAATGCAAGCTGTTTGTGTACTGAGATGAGAAGAGAAGACTATGTTCTCCACTACTCTTCTCAGTATTTTAAACCTGCAATGCTCTGAGACAAGCTGTGATCATCCAGATCTCAGCTTATCTCAGTTTACTAAACGTACACCTTAGTTCTTTGAGAACTACAAGCTGTCTGCCGCAATGGATCAGAGTAAATGTGGTTCACTCATTCACAGGAAACTATGACTGAATGCCGCAGCTGTTTGGGTGAAATGTTTTTTGAATTGTGGGTGCGGGCAGGCGATCCTCCGTAACCTGTTATCTTTTAACATTAGTGGACAGCGTATGGCCCCCTTTACATTGGTGGTCCTTTTGGTGGCTTCTTGGAGGTCAGGGTAGTCCTCCCTTACACTGGCGCTCAGGGTAGTCCTCCCTTACGTTGGCGCTCAGGGTAGTCCTCCCTTACGTTGGCGCTCAGGGTAGTCCTCCCTTACGTTGGCGCTCAGGGTAGTCCTCCCTTACGTTGGCGCTCAGGGTAGTCCTCCCTTACGTTGGCGCTCAGGGTAGTCCTCCCTTACGTTGGCGCTCAGGGTAGTCCTCCCTTACGTTGGCGCTCAGGGTAGTCCTCCCTTACGTTGGCGCTCAGGGTAGTCCTCCCTTACGTTGGCGCTCAGGGTAGTCCTCCCTTACGTTGGCGCTCAGGGTCCCCCCCCCCTTACGTTGGCGCTCAGGGTAGTCCTCCCCCCCCCCCCCCCTTACGTTGGCGCTCAGGGTAGTCCTCCCCCCCCCCCCCCTTACGTTGGCGCTCAGGGTAGTCCTCCCTCCCCCCCCCCCCCTTACGTTGGCGCTCAGGGTAGTCCTCCCCCCCCCCCCTTACGTTGGCGCTCAGGGTAGTCCCCCCCCCCCCCCCCTTACGTTGGCGCTCAGGATAGTCCTCCCCTCGCGTTGGCGCTCAGGGTAGTACTCCCTCGCGTTGGCGCTCAGGGTAGTCCTCCCTCACGTTGGCGCTCAGGGTAGTCCTCCCTTACGTTGGCGCTCAGGGTAGTCCTCCCTTACGTTGGCGCTCAGGGTAGTCCTCCCTTACGTTGGCGCTCAGGGTAGTCCTCCCTTACGTTGGCGCTCAGGGTAGTCCTCCCTTACGTTGGCGCTCAGGGTAGTCCTCCCTTACGTTGGCGCTCAGGGTCCCCCCCCCCCCTTACGTTGGTGCTCAGGGTAGTCCTCCCTTACGTTGGCGCTCAGGGTAGTTCCCCCCCCCCCTTACGTTGGCGCTCAGGGTAGTTCCCCCCCCCCCTTACGTTGGCGCTCAGGGTAGTTCCCCCCCCCCCTTACGTTGGCGCTCAGGGTAGTCCCCCCCCCCCCCCTTACGTTGGCGCTCAGGGTAGTCCCCCCCCCCCTTACGTTGGCGCTCAGGGTAGTCCTCCCCTTGCGTTGGCGCCCAGGGTATTCCTCCCTTACGTTGGCGCTCAGGGTCCCCCCCCTTACGTTGGCGCTCAGGGTAGTCCTCCCTTACGTTGGCGCTCAGGGTAGTTTCCCCCCCCCCCTTACGTTGGCGCTCAGGGTAGTCCTCCCCTTGCGTTGGCGCCCAGGGTAGTCCTCCCCTTACGTTGGCGCTCAGGGTAGTCCTCCCCTTACGTTGGCGCTCAGGGTAGTCCTCCCTTACGTTGGCGCTCAGGGTAGTCCTCCCTTACGTTGGCGCTCAGGGTAGTCCTCCCTTACGTTGGCGCTCAGGGTAGTCCTCCCTTACGTTGGCGCTCAGGGTCCCCCCCCCCCCTTACGTTGGCGCTCAGGGTAGTCCTCCCTTACGTTGGCGCTCAGGGTAGTCCCCCCCCCCTTACGTTGGCGCTCAGGGTAGTCCTCCCCTTACGTTGGCGCTCAGGGTAGTCCTCCCTTTACGTTGGCGCTCAGGGTAGTCCTCCCCTTACGTTGGCGCTCAGGGTAGTACTCCCTCGCGTTGGCGCTCAGGGTAGTCCTTCCTCGCGTTGGCGCTCAGGGTAGTCCCCCTTTACGTTGGCGCTCAGGGTAGTCCTCCCTTACGTTGGCGCTCAGGGTAGTCCTCCCTTACGTTGGCGCTCAGGGTAGTCCTCCCTTACGTTGGCGTTCAGGGTAGTCCTCCCTTACGTTGGCGCTCAGGGTAGTCCTCCCTTACGTTGGCGCTCAGGGTAGTCCTCCCTTACGTTGGCGCTCAGGGTAGTCCTCCCTTACGTTGGCGCTCAGGGTAGTCCTCCCTTACGTTGGCGCTCAGGGTCCCCCCCCCCTTACGTTGGCGCTCAGGGTAGTCCTCCCTTACGTTGGCGCTCAGGGTAGTCCTCCCTTACGTTGGCGCTCAGGGTAGTCCTCCCTTACGTTGGCGCTCAGGGTAGTCCCCCCCCCCCCCTTACGTTGGCGCTCAGGGTAGTCCCCCCCCCCCTTACGTTGGCGCTCAGGGTAGTCCCCCCCCCCCCCCCCTTACGTTGGCGCTCAGGGTAGTCCTCCCCCCCCCTTACGTTGGCGCCCAGGGTAGTCCTCCCCTTGCGTTGGCGCCCAGGGTAGTCCTCCCCTTGCGTTGGCGCCCAGGGTAGTCCTCCCTTTACGTTGGCGCTCAGGGTAGTCCTCCCCTTACGTTGGCGCTCAGGGTAGTACTCCCTCGCGTTGGCGCTCAGGGTAGTCCTCCCTTACGTTGGCGCTCAGGGTAGTGCCACCTTAATCTGGTGGTTAGTAAAGTGCTACTTTACATTGGTGGTCAAAGTAAGAGAGTCTCTTTAAAATAAGTAGAATGTTTTAGTTAATTGACCATATAGTCCTTATTCACCCTGGTGTGTTTGTTCACAGGATGAAGTCCTAAAGGAAACCGTAATGCAGTTCCCTGGTGCAAACGTCCCAACAGATTTTGCCACCTTCCCATCACTAGAATTTATAAAGGTGAGTCTGTAGGCTTTTATTACGAGATGGCACTCGTGGTCTGTTGAGTTCCAGCCAGACCTGGAAGACAACCCAGCAGCTGAACAGGGAAAGAAATGCGAATGTGTGTCTACACTTCCATCTGAATTAGTTTCTATTTTATCATTAACCTCTTACCCTCCGGAAGATTTGCCGCCTTCATGACCAGGTCATTTTTCGCAATATGGTACTGCGTTACTTTAAATGACAATTGCGCAGTCATGCAACATTGTATCGAAAAAAAATTTGTCATTTCTCTATCGTCCATCGACAGACCCAGCCTCATCTGCATCAGCTGAATGGGTTATGCTGCCCCCTGCAGGAGTAGTCTAGGCAGTAAAAAATTTACATGTACACACCCACGGGGCTGTCCCCACCATAACCCACCGACACTCAGCTCAGCAAACCAGTTTGTTTCTGCCTAGAGAAGGAGTAGGACCTAGGTTTCCTGCTGGGACTCCGGTCTCAGTTTTTTATTCTTTTCAGAATATTTTTATTTTATTTCTCTTTACTCACTTGCTAGCTAGTGTTAGGGGAATTCTCCTGGTGATCTACAAGCAATGCCAGCTGGGGCTTCGCACTGGATAATCAAAATCCCTATGGTCCCCCCCAGCCTTGCCTATGAGCGTGAGCAGGTTATAGTCCCGCACTAGGCATCGCCACAACGGTGCCTCTTTCCCGATGGGGATGAGTCTGCGAGTGGATGCCTCGCCGGGACACGACGACCTGGAACGCCCTGAGTCGCAACGTACCCCTCAGCTGACAGCACCCCCACTTCGGGTGGGAGGAGGTCTGTCCTGAGCTGAGCCCACCTGGTCAATGGTACGGTGAGTAAATGTGACCCCCCCCCCCTTGCCCCTGGTGGCCTTGGGGGGGGGATGTGGGTCAGGGCAAGGGAAAAACTTGCCAGATTTCTGAGATTTGCGGGAGCCAAAAGCCATCCGCGTTCCTGCTGGCGTAGGCTCGTCAGCCAATTTTAAAGTTTCCTGCACTGAAATAATCAGGGCTTCCACCAAGGCACGTTCCCGCACTGCAGCTGAAGAAGACAGGTCTTCTTCACCACCTGACTGCGAGAACAATGACCCTTCAGGTAGGGGAGCGTTCGGGGGCAACCATATCAGCCTCTGCATCAGAGGACACCACCAGAAATGGAGAAGGCAGTGGCTGTTTCTGGCTATCAACCTTTTTCATTACAAAAATCAAACTTTTGCTGCCAGACTTTCCAGAGCTGCTGAAATTGTGGTCAGTGACTGCGGTCCGGACGGTCCGGGAGTCGTACAGAGTGGGTCTGAGGGTGAATTCAAAGTCTGGGACTCCATATTTAAAGTTTTAAAAATTGGAGTACTGTCGCTTTGCTTAAGAAGCGCCGATCGCGGTTCCCACCACCGATTGCAGCGGTCTTCAGAGTCCCCCTTTAAATTTCACTAACAGCAGAGTGTGCAGGGATATGCCCACAAAGACCCCAGTACTGTACCACCTCCATCATTCCATGATATTGTGAATGACCAATGGCGGCGCGTTAAGCACATGCTAGTGGTGCCAAGACGCTTTAAACGCCGGTATCCTTTCGCTGATACGGTCTCCAACCGTTGAGACGGTACCACCTAAAGTAGACCACCCTGTTTCCAGGGTGAACGAATCTACTGTTGTGCCCGTGGAAGACTCCCCGTTTTTTACTGATCCAGTGGACAGGCGGGTGGAATCCCTTTGCCGCCATCTTCACATGTTGGCGGGTTCCATTTTGAAACCGGTTTTTGTGTCTGTTTTAGTCTCACAGATGGTTACCTAATGGATTAGGATTTTGAAGGGGTCCCTTGGACCCTGAAGCTGTTCCCCCAGAACAGCTGGAACTTTTGGAGCAGGTGGCCCAGGCCCTGGTGTTCCTGTGTGATGGATCCATGGTCCCTATTTTTGAGGGACATCAGCGATTCCTCCACCTGCGGTGGCAGAGGAGCATTTTCAATTTGTGGCGTTACCCTTTGGTCTCGCTTCCGCTCCCAGAGTTTTTACCAAGGTCCTGGCCCCTGTGCTGGCCTTGTTACGTCAGCGAGGATTCTGATAGGACGACCTACTGTTGCGAACAGTCTCCCATTCAGATCTGTTGGGCAATGTCTCTATCACGATTCAGACCCTTCAAGAATTCGGGTGGACGATCAATTTCCAGAAATCTGCTCTGATGCCATCCGTACGGGTCACCTATCTGGGGCTGACTCTCGACTCTGCTCTGGTGAGGGTCTTTTTCTCCCCTTAGACAAGCTTCAGAAGCTGCAAAGGGCGATCAGGTTGCTGATGGAAACTGATCAGTTCTCCTTGCGGACTTGCATGAGGGCCCTAGGCCTGATGGTGTCGACCTTCGTTGCAGTCCCGTTTGCTCAGTCTCACTCGAGACCTTTGCAGAAGGAGATTCTGGCAAAGTGGAACAGGGATCCTCGGTCATTGGACCAGAAGATTTGTTTGAGCCATCTCACAAAGTCTGATCTATCCTGGTGGATCCAGTCACCTGTTCTGTGCCGGGGCAAGTCATTCCTACCGTTGTCCTGGACGGTGGTCACCGCGGATGCCAGCCTGTCAGGCTGGGGTGGAGTGCTGGGAAAACTTTGTGCCCAGGGGACTTGGGCAGCAGGGGAGTCCTCCTTGCCGATCAATATTCTGGAACTGAGGGCGATCAAGTTTTGCTTGTTCCACTGGCTTTGCGGCTCTCCGGTTCGGATACAATTAGACAATGCCACGGCTGTGGTTTACATCAATCATCCATGGGGCACCAAGTGTGCCTTGGTGGCCAAGGGGGTGGTCGAGATTCTGGTTTGGGCGGAAGCCAATGTTCCAGTTCTTTCTGCAGTCCACATCCTGGGTGTGGAGAATTGGCAAGCGGATTACCTGAGTTGTCAGGTGTGGGATCAAGGGGAATGGTCCCTTCATCCTGAAGTGTTTCACCTCCTGTGTGCCCGGAGGGGGACCCCAGAGGTAGATCGGTTTGCTTCTCGCCTCAACTGGAAGGTTCAGCGGTTTGTGGCCACGTCTCAGGATCCTCTGGCCAATGCCACAGCTGCTCTGGTGGCTCCTTGGAGCCAATATCGCCAGATTTATGCCTTCCCTCCGCTTATGAGGTTTCTTCGCCAGGTGGCGGTGGAAGGCATTCCGGTCATTCTGGTGGCACCAGACTGGCCTCGGCGGTCTTGGTATGCAGAACTGGTAAAAATGGTAGTGGATCCTCCATGACGACTTCCTCTACGGGAAAATCTGCTGTCTCAAGGACCGATCTTTCATCCTGCTTTACGGTCGCTGGCTTTATCGGCTTGGCTGTTGAAAGTAAGGTGTTGAGGGATAGAGGTCTATCTGATTCCTACCCTTTTGAAGGCCAGGAAGTAAACTTCTAGGAAGATCTATCATCGTACGTGGAAATCGTACATTTCGTGGTGTGAATCGCTGCAGCTGCACCCTCGCTTGTTTTCTATAGCTAGGTTTTTGGCCTCTTTACAAAAAGTGGTTGAGCAGCACTTGGCGTTGGGCACTATCAAGGGTCAGGTGTCGGCCTTGGCCATTTACTTCCAACGTCCGTTGTTTACTAATAGCTTGATTCGCACTTTTATTCAAGGGGTGCGTCATCTGGCTCCTCCGAGGAGATCCCCGTTACCTCCGTGGGATCTCAATCTGGTGTTGTCTGTTCTTCAAAAGTCTCCTTTTGAGAATATTAGGGAGATTTCTCAGCTTTACTTGTTGCAGAAGGTTGCCTTCCTAGTGGCTATTACTTCTGCTCGCAGAGTATCTGAGTTGGCGGCACTGTCCTGTCCTGTCCGCCTTATTTGGTGGTCCACAGGGATAAAGTGGTCCTCCGACCTAATCCGTCTTTTCTCCCTAAGGTAGTGTCGGATTTTCATCTTAATGAAGACATCGTGTTGCCTTATGTGTTGTAAGGCAGCGACTTGGTCCTCTGTCCATACTGTTACAAAATTCTACAAGGTGTATTTGTTGGCATCTTCGGATAGATTATATATATATATATATATATATAATATATATAATTATGTATGTATTCGGCCCCCTTGAACTTTTCGACCTTTTGCCACATTTAAGGCTTCAAACCTAAAGATATAAAACTGTAATTTTTTTTTGAAGAATCAACAACAAGTGGGACACAATCATGAAGTGGAACGAAATTTATTGGATATTTCAAACTTTGTTAACAAATAAAAAACTGAAAAATTGGGCGTGCAAAATTATTCAGCCCCTTTACTTTCAGTGCAGCAAACTCTCTCCAGAAGTTCAGTGAGGATCTCTGAATGATCCAATGTTGACCTAAATGACTAATGATGATAAATAGAATCCACCTGTGTGTAATCAAGTCTCCGTATAAATGCACCTGCACTGTGATAGTCTCAGAGGTCCGTTTAAAGCGCGGAGAGCATCATGAAGAACAAGGAACACACCAGGCAGGTCCGAGATACTGTTGTGAAGAAGTTTAATGCCGGATTTGGATACAAAATGATTTCCCAAGCTTTAAACATCCCAAGGAGCACTGTGCAAGCGATAATATTGAAACGGAAGGAGTATCAGACCACTGCAAATCTACGAAGACCTGGCCGTCCCTCTAAACTTTCAGCTCATACAAGGAGAAGACTGATCAGAGATGCAGCCAAGAGGCCCATGATCACTCTGGATGAACTGCAGAGATCTACAGCTGAGGTGGGAGACTCTGTCCATAGGACAACAATCAGTCATATACTGCACAAATCTGGCCTTTATGGAAGAGTGGCAAGAAGAAAGCCATTTCTTAAAGATATCCATAAAAAGTGTTGTTTAAAGTTTGCCACAAGCCACCTGGGAGACACCAAACATGTGGAAGAAGGTGCTCTGGACAGATGAAACCAAAATCAAACTTTTTGGCAACAATGCAAAATGTTATGTTTGGCGTAAAAGCAACACAGCTCATCACCCTGAACACACCATCCCCGCTGTCAAACATTGTGGTGGCAGCATCATGGTTTGGGCCTGCTTTTCTTCAGCAGGGACAGGGAAGATGGTTAAAATTGATGGGAAGATGAATGGAGCCAAATACAGGACCATTCTGGAAGAAAACCTGATGGAGTCTGCAAAAGACTTGAGACTGGGACGGAGATTTGTCTTCCAACAAGACAATGATCCAAAACATAAAGCAAAATCTACAATGGAATGGTTCACAAATAAACATATCCAGTTGTTAGAATGGCCAAGTCAAAGTCCAGACCTGAATCCAATCGAGAATCTGTGGAAAGAACTGAAAACTGCTGTTCACAAACGCTCTCCATCCAACCTCACTGAGCTCGAGCTGTTTTGCAAGGAGGAATGGGCAAAAATTTCAGTCTCTCGATGTGCAAAACTGATAGAGACATACCCCAAGCGACTTACAGCTGTAATCGCAGCAAAAGGTGGCGCTACGAAGTATTAACTTAAGGGGGCTGAATAATTTTGCACGCCCAATTTTTCAGTTTTTTATTTGTTAAAGTTTGAAATATCCAATAAATTTCGTTCCACTTCATGATTGTGTCCCACTTGTTGTTGATTCTTCACAAAAAATTAGTTTTATGTCTTTATGTTTGAAGCCTGAAATGTGGCAAAAGGTCGCAAAGTTCAAGGGGGCCGAATACTTTCGCATATATATAATAATGCGTGTATGTATGTATATATATATATATATATATATATATATATATATGTGTGTGTGTGTGTACACCCACAAACATGCTTTTTGTACTAAATAGGCTAATTTTTGTCAGTGTTATAGCCAATAGCGGCTGCTTTAAAATTTGGCCTGAGTATTTAGCTATTCTCCATGTTTTTCCAACAGGCCAAAGAGGAGAAGAAAGAAGACACCGTTTACATCGGCAAGGTGATGCTCCCGTGTCAAGCGGGTCAGGCACAGATCCATCGCCTGGTGCTAACTCCGGAACAACTAAGTGAACTGCATGGTCGCCTCATCAGCTAGAGAGAAGTTGACTCTGCAGGTGGAAGTCATCCACTATATACAGGGACAGAGCAGAAGTGCCAGGCGGGGTCAGCACACATACACTTGCCTCGCCAGCACTGGCCTGCTGCTTTTCTCCATTACCACCAAGTCCCTAGAGTGCCGAAAACTGCATAATGATACGACAGGTCGTAGTTATCCCTCACCTCCGTCGCAGACCAAATAGTAAAGCATGGTTAAAGAGTCCCCTTTCTGGCAAATGTAAGCAGGACTTTTAAAGGTGTTTTCTACTGCCGTAGAATACTCCTTTCACTACAGGAGGCTTCTGTGCCACTTCGCCTGCTTTACTGGGACTGTTCATCAAGGACCCCGCTGCCTCAGATCAGCCCTCAGAATAACTTGACACTTTACACTTTATATTATATAGCAGGCATATGAGTATTCAGCTGCACATCTGCCTGCTGCAAGCTTGAAAGTCCTCTGACCATGTGGCTCCCCGTTAGGTCTGGCACTATTGCAAGAGTTTTCAAACCTGAAAATAGTATTATTTACTTATGCCATCCACTTGTCTTTACAGGCTCTGAGAAATGTTCTTGTTTTGCTAAAGTCACCAGTGTATGGAACCTCAGTGCAGACACACTGTTCCATGGGGGAACTTTATCAAGCAAATTAGCGGCCCCAGTAGTCGCAAGTCAGACTGCTTCTCCTTCAGAAAAGTCTTTGCAACAGGTTTACACATCTGTGTGCTTGAACTTTGCAAACTGTCCTGTCCTGTCCTGACGCAGAATTAGGGTTTGTAAAGTCAAAAAATGTTTTAAAATTGCACGGTCTCTTTAAATAAGTGACTTCTCATACTTGCACTTCATTCCATGTTGTGCAAGCACGAGATATACCTGCTTGATGCCTGTGCTGCTGTTTCTATAAGTATACTGACCACAATGGCATGGCAGCCAATCCAACCTACTGCAGTCAGTTTTGTGTTGTCATCATGCCAAAGATACAGAAGAGCAGAGCACGCTTGTATTTTTCGTGGTCAGTGCGCAGTCTTGCCAGTCCATGCTCTTAGAAGAGGGAGGGGGAGTGACGTTTGCTGCAGTCAGATTGTGTACCATTGTCATGGAAACACAGCTCAGCGGCAATGTCCCGTCCGATTCTGAAATAATGCATTGACCATGGACACGCCCACCGGCAGGTCTGTGATCACTTAACAAAATAAACTCCTGGTGCAGTTTACCTTTATGTAAGCATTGGGTACACAAAGGTGTTTTTATCAAGGGTAACAACCACTTTAAGACGTGGTCAGGGTCAGGTTCAATGCAGTCACGTGTGCAGATTTTAGAGCAGCATGGGCGGAGTCTGTGACACTGGCTGAAACACTCTAATAAATCCGTTTGACGATGCAGCTCGCTGCTTCTGTTTAGCATTGCTATGCCCTGTGACAGGATTGATAAATGTCACCTCATGTGTCTTCAGTTTCCTTGTGACAGCAAAATAAAAAACATTTCCTACAAATTTATTCCAAGAATCCGTACAGGCATAAGGAAGAGGACACATCAGCGGATTTTTAAATTGTCCTGCTTACCAAAATTGTCAGGTAGAAAACCACTTAATGAATGGAAACACTCAGGAAATTCAACACGAATGGTGTAGCTTTGTTCCTTATTGCTCGGATCATGCAGACTTGTTTAATGATGTCACTGTATGGGGGGTCCTGTGTCCTGGATGGGGGTCCTGTGTCCTTCTATGGAATCTCTCTGTCTTCGATGTGCCTACATTGCACAGCTGTGGTTCTTATATACAATATTTATCAGAGTTGGCTTTTTCTGTATGCACTCTAAATAAACTGAAAGCTATAAAGTGAATCAATGGGTGGTCATTTATTACCGCAAAGGCTGACAGATCTGGGTTACTTAATGCTTACATTCCCTGGAGCAGTGGTGGTCGACTTACTAATATAAGGGGACCCCCAAGTTCGGCCCCTGACCCTTCAAAAGGACCAGACATTATGTTCAGTAAATGCAACACCACAGCGAGCTTTCAGGAGACTGCAGACAGGCTACCAGCATAGGTTATAAAACTGCAGACAGGCTACCGGCATAGGTTATGAGACTGCAGACAGGCTACCGGCAAAGTGCAGACAGGCTACCAGCATAGGTTATGAGACTGCAGACAGGCTACCGGCAAAGTGCAGACAGGCTACCAGCATAGGTTATGAGACTGCAGACAGGTTACCGGCATAGGTTATGAGACTGCAGACAAGCTACCGGCAAAGTGCAGACAGGCTACCGGCATAGGTTATGAGACTGCAGACAGGCTACCGGCAAAGTGCAGACAGGCTACCGGCATAGGTTATGAGACTGCAGACAGGCTACCGGCATAGGTTATGAGACTGCAGACAGGCTACCGGCATAGGTTATGAGACTGCAGACAGGCTACCGGCATAGGTTATGAGACTGCAGACAGGCTACCGGCATAGGTTATGAGACTGCAGACAGGCTACTGGCATAAGGTTATGAGACTGCAGACAGGCTACCGGCATAAGGTTATGAGACTGCAGACAGGCTACTGGCATAGGTTATGAGACTGCAGACAGGCTACTGGCATAGGTTATGAGACTGCAGATAGGCTACTGGCATAGGTTATGAGACTGCAGACAGGCTACCGGCATAAGTTTGGAGACTGCAGACAGGCTACCGGCATAAGGTTATGAGACTGCAGACAGGCTACTGGCATAAGGTTGAGACTGCAGACAGGCTACCGGCATAAGATTATGAGACTGCAGACAGGCTACCGGCATAGGTTATGAGACTGCAGACAGGCTACCGGCATAAGGTTATGAGACTGCAGACAGGCTACCGGCATAAGGTTATGAGACTGCAGACAGGCTACCGGCATAGATTATGAGACTGCAGACAGGCTACCGGCATAGGTTATGAGACTGCAGACAGGCTACCGGCATAGGTTATGAGACTGCAGACAGGCTACCGGCATAGGTTATGAGACTGCAGACAGGCTACCGGCATAGGTTATGAGACTGCAGACAGGCTACCGGCATAGGTTATGAGACTGCAGACAGGCTACCGGCATAGGTTATGAGACTGCAGACAGGCTACCGGCAAAAGGTTGGAGACTGCAGACAGGCTACTGGCAAAAGGTTGGAGACTGCAGTTTCAGGTCTGCAGTCCCCAACCTCTGCTACCAGCAGAGGTTGGGGACTGCAGACCTGAAACTGTGAACATTCTATGAGAGAGATGGTCAGAGACTGCAGACATGGTATAGGAGTTGTAAACTGGGAAAAAGGTTTTGGAAACTGGAGACACGTTACATGAGACAGCTATTGCAGCCCTTTTACAAATGAATGCCTCCACAAACTTGTGGAACATTTGATTTTTCTCTCATTAAAGTGATTTGTAAACCTACTTTTTTTTTTTTCTTTTAAAATAACAAACATGGTATACTTACCTGCTCTGTGTAAAGGTATTGCACATAGCAGCCCTGATCATCATCTTCTCGGGTTCTCTACTGATGCTTCTGGCTCCTCCTCTTCTCAGTGTGCCATCACAGAAATCCGCTTGCCATTGTGGTACACCTGCAGGATCAATGCCGAGCTGCGCTGCCCATTGTTACAGGTGGCTGAGCCCCACCCCTCACTTCCTCGTCGCAGGATTTGATTGACAGCAGCAGGAGCCAATGTTTACCGCTGCTCTCAATCTGTCCTGTGAGGAGAGAGAGCTGCTGCTCTCGTGCACATCACTGGATCGAGATCCGGTTAAGTGTAAGAGGGGTCTGGGGGGATCCTAATCACAGAAGGTCTTTTGCAGAAAATGCATGAATGTAAAAACCTTAAAAACTAGTTTAAGATCTATTAAAAAAAATAAAACAGAAGAGAGATGGCATGGAAAAGAGATTGTGTGAAAGAAATAAACTAAAATATTTTAACTACTACAAGACAGTCTACAGAATATGATTCCTTCACTGACCTGAGTAAACATAACATAAAATGGATGAGGGAAAACTGCACAATAATTGCCAAAAGGCCACATGTGACCCCCAGGCTTACAGGGCTCTGGAGGGATTGGGGAGATGTGCAAACCTGGGTGCACAGCCAATCGGGTACATCTACAATCTGCGGTTTAAAGGTAAACTGAGATCCAGCGAGGCCCCTCAAACTCCCATCCATGTATGTTATGGTATATGTGTGTGTGTGTGTGTGTGTATATATATATATATATATATATATATATATATATATATATATAATACACACACACACACCTCATAAAATTTGTATATACTCAAAAAGTTGATTTATTTCAGTAATTCAATTCAAAAAGAAAAACGTATATATTTTATATAGATGTGTTACACACAGAGTAATATATTTCAAACATTTCTTTCTTTTCATTTTGATGATTACGGCTTACAGGGAGTGACACCCCAAAATGTAGTATCTCCGAAAATTTGAATATTGCATAAGACCAATAAAAAAGGATTTTTAATACAGAAATGTTGGCTTACAGAAAAGTCTGTCCATGTATAGTATAGTATGCACTCAATACTTAGTCGGGGCTTCTTTTGCATGAATTACTGCATCAATGTGGCTTGGCATGGAGGCGATCAGCCTGTGGCACTGCTGAGGTGTTATGGAAGCCCAGGTTGCTTTGATAGCGGCCTTCAGCTCGTCTGCATTGTTGGGTCTGGTGTCTCTCCTCTTCCTCTTGACAATACCCCACAGATTCTCTATGGGGTTTAGGTCAGGCGAGTTTGCTGGCCAATCAAGCACAGTGATCCCATGATTATGAAACCAGGTATTGGTACTTTTGGCAGTGTGGTCAGTTGCCAAATCATGCTGGAAAATGAAATCAGCATGTCCATAAAGCTGGTCAGCAGAGGGAAGCATGAAGTGCTCTAGGATCTCCTGCTAGAGGGCTGCACTGACTTTGGACTTGATAAAACAGTGGACCAACACCAGCAGATGACACGGCTCCCCAAATCATCACTGACTGTGGGAACTTCACACTGGATCTCATGCAACTTGGATTCTGTGCCTCTCCATTCTTCCTCCAGACTCTGGGACCTTCATTTCCAAATGAAATGCAAAATTTACTTTCATCCGAAAAGAGGAAATTGGACCACTGGTCAACAGTCCATTCCTTTTTCTCCTTTTCCCAGGTAAGACTCTTCTCATGAGCATCTGTGGGGTAATAGCAAGAGGAGACACCAGACCCAACAATGCAGATGAGCTGAAAGCCGCTATCAAAGCAACCTGGGCTTCCATAACACCAGAAGTAAGGATCTAGGCTCCCTGCTAGGATCTCTTCTTTTTTTTTTTTTCTCCCTCCTTTTCATCTTTCTTTCTTTTTTTTTTTTCCCCCTTGGGATACCTACAATCAACTGCCGGGCTGGGCGATGTGCTGGATAATCTAGATCCAGTGGTCCCCCCAGTCCAGTAAGCGAGCTCATGCAGATCGCAGCTACATGCTGGGTTGGCCGCGACATAGATTCACTGGCCTGCGAGTTAAACATCTCGCAGGTTCGCATACCACTGGGCATGGGTCTGAGTCACAATGGTCCCTTGGCCGACAGCTCCCCTACTTCGATGGTGAGGCATTCTGTCTGGAGCATTATCTGCACCATGGAAGGGTAAGTACAATCCCCCCTCTCCCTTTTTGTTTTTGGGTGGACGCGGGTAACCTCCAGGGACGGTCAGACCTGCCTGCAGGTTCCCTCCTCCCATCCTGAAATCCCTCATTGACCTGGAGTCTGATGGGGGTCCCAGGGCAGAGGATACAGTGGAGACTCCTGTGGTCTTCCCAGCAATTCCCCCTGTATAGGTCCTGGGATAGTGTGTGCTGCCCCAGTAGAATGGAGTGGTCCCAGTGTAGGAGACCCACTAGGTGCATTCCCTACTGGTTGAAGTGTGGATGTAGTGCAGGGGGTCCCAGTACAGAGACCGGTGCAGAGTGCACAGCGGAGTCTCCCCTAATGTATGCCCTGTCCGTGGAAGTACAGTACCTTTTGAGGGGGGGCCCATTGCAGAGGGCACAGGGAAGATTCTGGCAGCATGCTTTGGCGTCTCGAGTTGCCGGCGGTCATGTAGAAGTCTGATGACGTCATGATGGTCATTCTCCCTTGGTTTGGCTGGTATCCAGCCGGCACCCATGTTTGTGTAGCCCGATGATGTCACAGTCATTTTCCCTTAGTCTGGAAGACGCTGGAGACTACCGAAGCCTCATGGGGATGCTGGTGCTCTTCCTCTGTCTCTTCCTGTACCCGGGACATATAAAAGGGATGGTGTTGCTGGGTCAGAATATTTGGTGCCTGTTCTCTCTCTCTCTGCTGATGGGTAACCTGAGCTATGGGGGGGGATCCTAAAAGATAATTTTTGTACTGCAAGGTCTTCCTTTCCTTAGGGAGTCTTAGGGTCACATCACCCAAACTGACTGACCCCCCTCATGGAGGTGGCAGGTCCCCCAGATCCCCAGCTTTCCATGGTGGCACTGACGGCGGTCCTTTAGTCCTTAGTGTCCCGGGTGGAAGTGGCATGTGGGCAAAGGCCCAGGAGAAAGCATCCTCTGCCTTCGCCTGCTCAGTCTGTCTCATCTGATTCTGAGCCTGATGCCTCTGTGGACACAGCCCATCCCAGGGGGCTTAATATCACCCTCAGATCCATCAGATTAGTAAGGATGATTCCTCCATGGTCGCAGCAGTGAATGAAAAAGCGCTGGTAGACACACTTATCACTGCAGTGCGTGAGACTTTATAAATGGAGAATGCGGCTGATGTAGCCAGGGATGTGGCTGTGTCGTTTGGTATGCATAAGTCACCTCATGCTCCAAAGGAGTTTCCTTATGTGCCTTATTTTGACAGGTTTTCCTGTAAAGAATGGGAACAACCAAAATTACCCTTTGTGGTCCCCAAATATTTTGCAGTATGTTACCCTTTTGAGGAGTCACTTTTAGAGAAGTGGACTAGTCCACCAGTGGTGGACCCTCCTGTGTCCAGGTTGAATAAAGCCACCATTATCTCAGTAGAGAAATCCCGGTCCTTTAAAGACCCAGCTGACAGAAAAGCAGAGGCTGTGGCACGCAGCATGTTTACTATGGCTGGTTCGGCATTGTGGCCAGTCTTTCCCTCAGCCCTGGTGTCTCAGACCCTAACTGAATGGGCCAAGCTTTTTCACCATGATCTGGGGAATGAGCAGGTTCCCTCTGCTTATGTTGATTTAGCGGACCATTTGGTCCATGACCTGCAGTTTATTTGTGATGCAGCTTTGGATACAGCTCCTGTGCTATCCAAATTTTGTTTCAGCTGTGGTGATTAGGCCCATGCTGTGGCTTAAGAATTGGTCTGAAGACTAAAGCCCCGTACACACGTACCGATTGTCGGCCGTAAATATTCGGCCGCCGAACGATCGGCCGCTTGTCGGCTTGTTAGTATGATGCTTCCGACAACCGACAGCGACTTTTCGGCCGAACAGAATCGGGTGTGCAGGCTATAAAATTTTTGTTGGCCGTCACCAGAACGGCCGATTGTTCACCAGTCAGTACAGAATTCGGCCGACAAACAGCAGATTAGCAAGACTGGGCATGCTCAGAAAAGAAAAAACACACGGAAAGTTAACCATCACATGACATCACTTCTGCAGTCGGCTGTTGTTGGCCGACAAAATTCGTGTGCAGTCTTTAGCACTTTTCAGCTGACAGGACAGCACGGGACAAAAGACGGCCGATCGTTCGGCCGACATTTGGTACTTGTGTACGGGGCTTAGCTAGCTTCTACCGACCAGCAGATAAAACCCCTTCAGCATGAAGACCTGCCCTCACCTATTATTGCGGTGGGGGGCAGTGGCTGCTGGTGCTCCATGGGCCAGGGGGGGGCGGCAGATGGACTGCACCATACATCCCCCCTGCCCCCACCAGGCGGCACACCATACACCCCCCCCCCCCCCCAAGGACCACACCAGGGGCCCCGCAATGCATACTTAAGTTGTCCTAGAAGTACATCAGAGAACATTTAAAAACTCCATCTTTATGATCTTAAGAGGGGATACATATGTTCTTTATAAAGAAGATTGAATTAAAAAAAAAATATATATATACAGTGGGTACGGAAAGTATTCAGACCCCCTTAAATTTTTCACTCTTTGTTATATTGCAGCCATTTGCTAAAATCATTTAAGTTCATTCTTCTTCCTCATGAATGTACACATAGCACCCCATACTGACAGAAAAACACAGAATTGTTGACATTGTTGCAGATTTATTAAAAAAGAAAAACTGAAATATCACATGGTCCTAAGTATTCAGACCCTTTGCTGTGACACTCATATATTTAACTCAGGTGCTTTCCATTTCTTCTGATCATCCTTGAGATGGTTCTACACCTTCATTTGAGTCCAGCTGTGTTTGATTATACTGATTGGACTTGATTAGGAAAGCCACACACCTGTCTATATAAGACCTTCCAGATCACAATGCATGTCAGAGCAAATGAGAATCATGAGGTCAAAGGAACTGCCTGAAGAGCTCAGAGACAGAATTGTGGCAAGGCACAGATCTGGCCAAGGTTACAAAAAGATTTCTGCTGCACTTAAGGTTCCTAAGAGCACAGTGGCCTCCATAATCCTCAAATGGAAGACGTTTGGGACGACCAGAACCCTTCCTAGAGCTGGCCGTCCGGCCAAACTGAGCTATCGGGGGGAGAAGAGCCTTGGTGAGAGAGGTAAAGAAGAACCCAAAGATCACTGTGGCTGAGCTCCAGAGATGCAGTCAGGAGATGGGAGAAAGTTGTAGAAAGTCAACCATCACTGCAGCCCTCCACCAGTCGGGGCTTTATGGCAGAGTGGCCCGACGGAAGCCTCTCCTCAGTGTAAGACACATGAAAGCCCGCATGGAGTTTGCTAAAAAAACACCTGAAGGACTCCGAGATGGTGAGAAATAAGGTTCTCTGGTCTGATGAGACCAAAATAGAACTTTTTGGCCTTAATTCCAAGCGGTATGTGTGGAGAAAACCAGGCACTGCTCATCACCTGTCCAATACAGTCCCAACAGTGAAGCATGATGGTGGCAGCATCATGCTGTGGGGGTGTTTTTCAGCTGCAGGGACAGGACGTCTGGTTGCAATCGAGGGAAAGATGAATGCGGCCAAGTACAGGGATATCCTGGACAAAAACCTTCTCCAGAGTGCTCTGGACCTCAGACTGGGCCGAAGGTTTACCTTCCAACAAGACAATGACCCTAAGCACACAGCTAAAATAAGGAAGGAGTGGCTTCACAACAACTCCGTGACTGTTCTTGAATGGCCCAGCCAGAGCCCTGACTTAAACCCAATTGAGCATCTCTGGAGAGACCTAAAAATGGCTGTCCACCAACGTTTACCATCCAACCTGACAGAACTGGAGAGGATCTGCAAGGAGGAATGGCAGAGGATCCCCAAATCCAGGTGTGAAAGACTTGTTGCATCTTTCCCAAAAAGACTCCTGGCTGTATTAGATCAAAAGGGGGCTTCTACTAAATACTGAGCAAAGGGTCTGAATACTTAGGACCATGTGATATTTCAGTTTTTCTTTTTTAATAAATCTGCAACAATGTCAACAATTCTGTGTTTTTCTGTCAGTATGGGGTGCTATGTGTACATTCATGAGGAAGAAGAATGAACCTAAATGATTTTAGCAAATGACTGCAATATAACAAAGAGTGAAAAATTTAAGGGGGTCTGAATACTTTCCGTACCCACTGTATAAAGTGTGTGAATGTAGCTCCCAGAGCTGCCAAGAGTTAAATCCCTCTCCTGCCACCATAGGCTGGGAGGGAGAACGTGGCTGTGAGTTTCAGGTGTGCTCTTTCTATTGCCCTCAGCACTTCCAGCCATACATGCTGGAGCAGGAGAGCAGTGAGGCAATAGATGGGCAACTGTGTGTGTGCAGTGGGAAAGAGTTCAAGAAAATGAAGAGTGGAACCACCACACTATGGGAATCAAATACATTGTAAGTTACCGCGGGCCGCAAGAACACACCAGGACCCCGTACCCCCCCCCACACACACGGCTCACTCACCCTGCAGCGGCAGCAGCTTCGGCTTCTTCCCCCTCAGTAGGCTTCTAATTTCGGCCAATCGGGAAACAAGTCTCAGGACCTGCTTCCTGATTGGCCAGGAGGCGGATCTGTTTGACAATAGCGAATATTCATTTGCTATTGTCGCACAACTGGGTGGGCTCACTGCGCCCCGAGTCCACTAGCCTGTAAGAGCCTCTGGCTCTAATCCCATGGTTAAAAAAAAAAAAAGCCCCATTGAACTCCATGCATCTGGCGCCCTGCATGTAGATTAGGAGGCCGGACACATGGACAGGGGGAGGGGGGCATCTTCGCTGGTTTCTTGCCCTCGTGGACTTCTTTTGTGAGCGTCAAGGAGATCTGCAAAATGTTTCCCAGAAAGGGAAATGGTACCCAGAAAGGGGGGCAAAGTTTTTTTGTTCTCTTCAGGTTTTTTTTTTTTTTTTTTTTTTTTTTTTAGTTCCTGAGTCTTCTGCTGATGTAATTCCTGGAAAAGGTTCAGGTGATGTTCGAACTACCTAAGGTCCCCCTATCCCTGTCCAGGGAATTGATTTACCTAGGTCTGATTTTAATTCTGACCAGGGTGGTCCTTCCTCTGGACAAATTTCAGGAACCAAAGGCCGTGATTCACCGGCTGCTGTCACACAGATAGTTCTCTCTCCCAATTTGCATACAGGTTCTGAATCTGGTGGTATCCACCTTCAAGACAGTTCTGTTTGCACAGTCCTACATGCAGTTCCTTTAGCAAGTTCGGCTCCACAGGAAGATACCAAAGTTTGTGACAAGGTCACAGGGTCCTCTGACAGACGCCGCAGGTTATTCTGAACGAGTATAACGAGTTCGTTTTAATCGATTAATTTCTTTAACAGCATATACCAATCTTAGTGAATACAGACTACAGTAGGGAATTTATAAGTATATTTATTCACAAGACATGTATTCACAATAAATAGTTAGACTTGAGGTGACACAAAGAGACAACTTTGACATAAAATTCAAACTTAAAACGATAAACGCAATGGGATATGTAGTTCAATGATAACATTAAAAAGAAAGCAAGATTACGTTTTCCCCAGGTATAGTATAAACCATAGATAAATGTTTTAGATAATTGGACCACAATTGTCTGCGAATTGCGCAGCCAACAGTCACTACGCTGCAGTTGGAGTGAGAATAGGCTATGCAAAACGGGAGACTAAATCGCTAATATTGCGCTAAACTTGATACTAATAAAAACGTCTAAAAAAAACAAAAATCAGCTTTTAGAGAAAAATCTAATATGGTTCATACAACTGGGACTGTAATCTCATTACCCTTTAGCATGAAATTTAAAACCTATAAGGAAGGAAATAAATGATAGTAAATAATAATCAGATAAACAACAAGGTATATTTACCACATTTAAAATGGCTGCTAGCTTAAAATGGTTGTTACCAGAGTCCTTAAGATGGCTGCCTTTCCCAAAATGGTGGCCAGGTTAGGGAGGAGTTTCGTCTAGCGTCCTTCAAAGTTACAGGTAAGGGATGGAGCAAGATGGAGTATGTATAGATGAGTATATGTATGGATGTCAGTAGCGTGTGTGTTGAAAGTGTAATGTATGTTGTAATGTGTGTGTGTCATCTCACATCTGGGGTTCCCTTTTTATATTGTGTTGAACAAAAGGGCAGTAAAAATTACCATAAGCCGAACCCAGAAGGAGGAACTTTATCCCCATTGGTTGTAATTACTTAACCATTAACTGATGAGGTCATTGGGCGACACCTCTACTAGTCATTCGGTGTATTGGATATTCGAATTTCATGATAAGTTCTTCATTTAATAATAATCATAAAAACAATATGAAAATCTGTCAATATTCTCATGATACATATGTGTCCATCTAATATCTTCTTCATGTGTCTAGGTAAGGATTGGACCTGGTATCGCCGTTTTAATAGGGATATATTACTAATACGATATATATATATTGATTGGAAATGACTGATTTACCCATATACTTTACATTTTAGTAGCAGTAAGAATTATATAGATACATATACAGTTATATATTGCTACACAACAACTTATATATGTAAACTTTTCTACACATGGGTTATTTCCAATCAGAATTATTATCCATTAAGGGATTATTATGTTAACAACAATACAATCATGATTTGGGACTGGATATAAAATATGGGAGAAATTCTGACCATTAGACACTACTATATAATGGATATAATGTAATTCTCAATAGAAGATTGTCATAAAATCATAAGTTCCACACCCCCCTTTGGTATATGATGGGACAAGGATGTTGTATAGGCTTATTATATAAAATTCATTTGAAGATGCAGTTGTAATCAGACTAAGTGAACAATATTTATTTGACACCATGTAGCTTCCAATGGACAATTGTCTGTATGACACAATCTCTACCCCTGTCTTTGGTGTAGGTAAATGGATTACGGGTTCTTGTCTTTGTCCAGGCTGTTTTCCGTTTGTTTGACTTCTCAGGGTAGAAACAATAGTTTATTTGCTAGGGAATGTGGTGAAAACAGGTGTGATCCTGAAACTGGTTGAATATCTGCCATTGTGGAGAGAAATTTCATTGCCAGAACATTATATTCAAAGTTTATCTAAACACAATTTCCTTTTAGGGGCAGACGACCTAGCTTCTCAATCTCAAGGACATGTAAATAACACAAATTCAACAATGGACGCAGTGTGTGCTTGAAACTGAAGGTATTTTGACTGAATCAGTGACAAGGTCCTTTGAGGCCTCAAAGTTTACAATTCTTCACCTGTAATATGAAAAATGTATTTCTATTTTGTACCGGAAGTCTAACAAGGTGTCCAAGGGCCGCGGTAAGGCCAGAATAATCCTGGGCTCAGGCTTCTTCTGCAGTTCCTGCGAGGAATCAAGAGCGAGGATCTTCCTATCATCCTGATGGTCATAAACTTTCCTTGGGGGCTTACTCTGAGAAGACCAGTTGTCCCAAGGGCTAATCTTCCATCCTGCTTTAGTCACTGGTTTTAATGACTTGGCTATTAAAAGCCAGTTACTGAGGGACAGAGGTTTGTCTGGATCAGTGATCTTTACTATGGTGAAGGCTTGGAAGTCGTCTTCCAGCAGGATATACCATTGTACGTGGAAAGCGTGCATTTCTTGGTGTGAGTCGGTTGGTGTTCATCCTCGATCCTTTTCTGTGGCTCGAATCTTAACCTTTCTTCAACAGAGCGTTAATCAGAAGTTGGCCTTGAGTACCCTCAAGGGTCAGGTGTCTGCCTTGGCAATCTTTCAACGACCCCTAGCCATGCACTTTTTAGTTTTGTACCTTCATTCAGGGGGTTTGACATGTGGCTCCACCTGTACGGTCTCTTTTGCCGCCATGGGATGTAAACGTAGTGCTTTCGGTTCTCCAGCAACCTCCATTTGAGAATATTCGGGGGATTCCCTTGCCTAAGTTGTCCCAGAAGGTGGCGTTCTTGGTGGCTATTACCTCAGTCCACAGGGTATCGGAATTCGTGGAATTATTCGGTCGCAGTCCCTATTTGGTGGTCCATAGGGATAAAGTGGTTCTTCGTACCTGTCCATCATTCCTGCCCAAAGTTGTCTAAAGACTTCCATTTGAATGAGGACATTGTGTTGCTTTCCTTGTGTCCCAAGCTGGCTCATCCCAAGGAATTTGCTTTGCATACCTTGGATGTGGTTGGTGTATCTGGCAGAATCCTTTCGGAGGTGAGACTCGCTTTTTGTTTCGGACGGACCAAGGAAAGAGTTGGTCGCTTCTTCGGCTACCATCTCCAGATGTATCAGGCAGACGGGGAGTCAGGCCTATTCTATTAAAGGTTGGGTCCCTCCTTTCCCTGACACGGCGCCTTCTACTTAGGCGCTGAGTACTTCTTGGGCCTTCCGTCCTGAAGCATCAATATTGCAAGTTTGTAAGGCAGTCACTTGGTCGTCTGTGCATATGTTCACAAAATTATACAAAGTAGACACTTTGGCATCTGCAGATGCTTCTTTTGGCTGCAAAGTTTTGCAGGCTGCTGTTTAAGAGGGGCGTTTTTCTTTTACATTTTTATTTTTGCAGATGGGGCTCCCATGTCCTGGTTTAGTGCCCTTATGTTTTAGCCTTGGGTTATTCTCCCCACCCCTCATTTTCCTTTTGGCACTGCTTTTGGAAAGACCAGTAGTTGGTTTATGGAGGGCTGTGTCCATCAATGAACGAAAGAGAAAATGGGATTTTTGTACTTCCCGTAAAATCTATTTCTCGGAGTTCGAGGGACACAGCACTCACCCCTTGTTTGGAGTTTTGATACTTCTAATACTGCTTGCTACTAAACGTATTCCTTATACCAACTAAGGACGGCCCATGGGTGTAGCCAGTGTTTTTGTTCTGCCTAGTGATACTCCTGGGGGAGGCAATATCACCCAGTGGTCGATTAACTCGGAGAAATGGATTTTCCCAATTTTTGATGATATTCCAATTTTTTTTTTTTTTTTTTTGCACCTGTACATTCACTTTTCTGATGTCCTCAGACCAGTCTTGTCTCCTCTTACTTTCCAGTTCTTATTCTGTCAGGGTGCCCTCTCACGCTTGCAGTATTTTGTGATACAAGGATAAATGAATGCTGGGGTATCAGTCAACCCAGGAGACTGAGGACATCTTGTGGTGGAGAAGAGGTACTACTGCTGGGGTACAGCAGCAGAGGGTAATACTGCTTAGCAACCCCAATAAAGAAAAAAATAGCCTTTCAATGGGCTTTAAAAGGTACTTGGTTTAACTTAAGTTGTATTCATGTTACTTTCTTTAAATCACAGCTCTAGATATTTAAACTATGTAGTAAAAACCTCTATTTTTACAGTTCTGTTAAAAATTGTGCATTGTCTCCAAACCAGCAGGGCTGTCTTTAACACAGGGCAAAAGGGGCAGCTGCCCCGGGTCTAGTCATTGTTGTGGGGCCCAAAGCAGCTGCCCCTTGAGCCCCCGAATAGTTGATAAGTGGATTCAAGAGGGCCCAAGAAATTTTTTGCCCAGGGTCCAATCAAGAATAAAGACGGCCCTGCAAACCAGTATGTTTTTACCACCCTTCCTAGTGCACTTTGTAATCTTCCCAACCTGGTCAGACACAACCTCTGCCCCCTCCTTTTCTTCTGCAACACAAGTCTGTCTATCACTCGGCTATGCCAGCATTGACCACTGGAGGAGAAGAGCAGGAGAAAAGGGATTTTAAAGCATTTCCAGGTCATATCAGTTTTTTAAAAAAAAGAAAGTCCCTGCTGGAGGCTTTGACAGGACTAAACAAAGCTTCAGCTCCTCACTAAAAGTTGTCCGTTGCAGGGCCGATCCTGGGGTCACAGGCGCCTGGGTGCAGAAATATTTCTGGCGCCCCCCACATGGGCGTGGTCCTCTTACTAACTTCTCCCCTTTAAAATGTTTCTATGGCAACAATTCACCTCTCCATCTTTAATCCCCACCACTGTTTGTAATCTTAATGCTCGGACAATAATTTAGTCAACCGCTTTGACAAGTCAAAATAAATGTTTAATTTACTGACAATTCTGTAAAGTGCATGTAAATCAAATAGTTGTAGCACAAAACAAATCTTGGAATATAAATATGAACTTAATAATATTAAACTTTCAAACTGAAAATTAGGTAGCAGAAAAGCTGTAACTACAGGTACAAAATATGCAGGATAGATTTGATTCTATACTTTTTACAAATTTCAATAAATACAATCACTAAAGTGCAAATAACAGATTTGCATAATACATACAATCATAAAAAAAAAAATATGTATGGGTGCCTAGCTACCTATGACCAAATGCATATGGCTACCTTAGACTCACCTAGAAGCACACAATGTGCTATGCAGCTGTGGCAGGCAGGCAGGGCACTGTGGGCGGCTGAGCTTTAACGTGAGGCCGGGGCGCCACGTTCTCCCTTCAGGAGAAACCTGTGCGATTTTTAGATTATGCGCTATAAACGAAAAAAAGAGCGTCGATTTTGGAAAAAAAAAGTAGTATTTCTCACTTTCTGCTATATAAAATTATCAAGAGCGATAAACAGATAAACTAAAAGTAGGGGGGCCAGTACCACATAAAAAAAAAAATGTATGGATGCCTAGCTATGTATGACCAAATACATATCATATATGGCTACCTTAGACTTGCCTATAATGTGCTGTGCAGCTGTGGTGGCAGGCAGGCAGGGTGCTGTGTTGACGTGTCGCTGAGGCTGAGCTTGAACTTGAGGCCCAGGCCAGGCGCCACTTTCTCTCTTCAGGCTCTAAATCGCGTGGAGCTGGAGGGGGTGGGGGTGGAGCCAACACTGTGAATGCTGGGGCAGTGGGCCGGCGTATGACGTCACTGGTTGCTAGACGCCAGGCGGCAGGCGATTCTAGCAACCAGTGATACAGGAAGGAGAGAGGTCAGCGGCATCGACCGAATGGCCGATGGATTTTACTACTGCAAGACAGTATCAGTCTGGAGACTGAAGTGGAGTCACTATGGAGGCAGCTTCGGCCGGCGCCTCCCCTTTTCAGCAGTTTAGAGGCACCTGGGTGCGGTGCACCCCGTGCACCCGCCCAGGATCGGCCCTGGTCTGTTGCGCTCTGCATCACTTCAATGCAGAGCATTTCTTGTGCATTTTTTTATTCAGACAGGCACACATCTTGAAGGAGTTTGACTATAAAAAATGGTAAAATCTGGGGAAAATTTTTACTTTTAGCTTCCTTGTATTGAAAAAAAATGTAATTTTTGTTTTTTAGGCAGGTAAAATCAAGAAAATGAATTTGCAGAATAAATGTCTCCAATATAGGCCTCTTCTACTGAGTATGCCTTACAATGCGATTGTACTTTTCCTCTTCAGAATTACCATTGCGGTGCAAACATTTTAACCAGTTCCTGGCCACCCGCCGCCTATTTACTGCGGCAGTGCGGCCCTCCTGCGCAAACTGACAGACCTACGTCGGGCAAGCACCTGCAGCTAGGGGGCAAGTGTGCGCCGGCGTATTCCCACCCCCACTCAGCAGCAGGGACTCCGATGCAGCGGGCAGGTGCCTCCAATTGCCGCCTGACACCCGCGATCGTTCCCCGCTGAGAGAGAAGAATGGTCCGCTGTTGTAAATGCAGCTGACCGTTCTTCTCCCTGCAATGATCATCGAGCCTTTGTGATCCTTCTATATAGAATCACAGGTCTCTATGGTCATTTCACAAGCCACTCCCCCCCACAGTTAGAATCACTCCCCTAGGCTCACATTTAACCCCTTGATCACACACAATGTTAAACCCTTCCCTGCCAGTGTCATTATTACAGTGACAGTGCATATTTTTAGCACTGATTACTGTAGTAATGTCACTGGTCCCCCCCAAAAGTGTTAAAAAAGTCAGTTAGGGGTCAGATCTGTCTGCCACAATGTTGCAGTCCCGCAAAAATCGCAGATCGCCGCCATTACTAGTAAAGAAAAAAAAAACACAATAAAAATGACATAAATCTTTCCTGTAGTTTGTAGACGCGATAACTTTTGCGCAAACCAATCAAAATACGCTTATTGCGTTTTTTGTTTTTTTTACCAAAAATATGTAGCAGAAAACAAATTGGTCTAAAATGATGAAAAAATTTAGATTTTTACTTTTTTTTTTTATTGGGAATGTTATATAGCAGAAAGTGAAAAAAAAAATATTTTTTTTTTTTTCAGAATTGTCTTTTTTTGTTTATAGCTCAAAAAAAAAAAAAAAATCGCACAGGTGATCAAATACCACCAAAAGAAATCTCTGTTTGTGGGGGGGGGGGGGAAAAGGAATTTTATTTGGGCACAGCGTTGCACGACCGCGCAATTGTCCGTTAAAATAACGCAGTGCCGAATCGCAAAATATGGCCTGGTCAGGAAGGGGGTAAAATCTTCCGGGGCTTAAGTGCTTAAAATAACGCAGTGCCGAATCGCAAAATATGGCCGGGTCATTAAGGGGGGAAATCTTCCGGTCCAGAAGTGGTTAAGGAGAGACAGTACAAGGATAATGTAAGGCGTGGCCAGCTTTTAGTACAATGTGGGATGTGTGAAAATACTACTTTTGACCGCTAGAGGGGAGGATGGGGTTTATAGAGGAAATAGAAGCTGTCAAGTAAAACTGAACTAATCACAAACAGCTGTGTTTTCCATTGGAGGAGTCTGCGCCTGTCCTCCTCTAATAGGAAAAGTGTTTGTGGATTAAACTGCAATTATAGTCTTTCAAATTGTGTAGATGAATAACGGGGAAAAAAAAAAGTCAGTTCAGTATAAACATTCTTGCAATGAAGTAGGATTGCAGAGAGAGCACAGCGAGGTGTACAGGAATGGATGTGCTGGGCATGTATTGGGGGGGGGGGGGGGGGGGGTGTCCAGCACACAATAGGGAAGAGGGAAGAAGCATAACAGGGGTGGGTTCCAGTGACTCACAAAATAGGAATCCAGGGGTTCCAGCAACGATTACACTGCTGTCAGGGAAGCACCACAAGTCCCATGTCAGATCCACAAGACCCATTTCCAGCAGCATGTAGCCAATAAGGAACTAGAAGTGTACAAATAGAACTTGTTTCGATTGGCTGCACACAGCCAATACAGGAAAAAAAATATGTGAAAAAATAGGTTGCAGCGCTAAAACATAAAATTAGTGAATATATAGTGCATATGATCAAAAATAATGAACTCAGTCCATAAAACTACAAAAAAAGTCCATATGGATAATCAGTGTCAGCGTAAACAAAAGGAAAAAAAAATAGTTGGGGGGGACGGAGGTTTCTATTGTAAATGTCCTTAATTCAAATGTATCTCAAAAATATAAACAATAGGACTTCATATACCCCTCCAGTGAGCACACAGATACAGTATCTCACAAAAGTGAGTACACCCCCTCACATTTCTGTAAATATTTTATTCTATCTTTTCATGTGACAACACTGAAGAAATGACACTTTGCTACAATGTAAAGTAGTGAGTGTACAGCTTGTATAACAGTGTAAATTTGCTGTCCCCTCAAAATAACTCAACACACAGCCATTAATGTCTAATCCGCTGGCAACAAAAGTGAGTACACCCCTAAGTAAAAATGTCCAAATTGGGCCCTATTAGCCATTTTCCCTCCCCGGTGTCATGTGACTCGTTAGTGTTACAAGGTCTCAGGTGTGAATGGGAAGCAGGTGTGTTATATTTGGTGTTATCGCTCTCACTCTCTCATACTGGTCACTGGAAGTTCAACATGACACCTCATGGTAAAAAACTCTCTGAGGATCTGAAAAAAAGAATGGTTGCTCCACATAAAGATGGCCTCGGCTATAAGAAGATTGCCAAGACCCTGAATCTGAGCTGCAGCACTGTGGCCAAGACCATACAGCGGTTTAACAGGACAGGTTCCACTCAGAACAGGCCTCACCATGGTGGACCAAAGAAGTTGAGTGCACGTGCTCAGCGTCATATCCAGAGGTTGTCTTTGGGAAATGGACGTATGAGTGCTGCCAGCATTGCTGCAGAGGTTGAAGGCGTGGGAGGTCAGCCTGTCAGTGCTCAGACCATACGCCGCACACTGCATCAAATTGGTCTGCATGGCTGTCATCCCAGAAGGAAGCCTCTTCTAAAGATGATGCACAAGAAAGCCGCAAACAGTTTGCTGAAGACAAGCAGACTAAGGACATGGATTACTGGAACCATGTCCTGTGGTCTCATGAGACCAAGATAAACTGATTTGGTTCAGATGGTGTCCAGCGTTTGTGGCGGCAACCAGGTGAGGAGTACAAAGACAAGTGTGTCTTCCCTACCATGAATGCCAACATGTACTGTGACATACTGAAGCAGAGCATGAGCCCCTCTCTTCAGAGACTGGGCCGCAGGGCAGTATTCCAACATAACGACCCCAAACACACTGCCATGCTTAAGCTGAGGGTAAAGGTGATGGATTTGCCAAGCATGTCTCCAGACCTAAACCCTATTGAGCATCTGTGGGGCATCCTCAAATGGAAGGTGAGGGAACGCAAGGTCTCTAACATCCACCAGCTCCGTTATGTCGTCATGGAGGAGTGGAAGAGGACTCCAGTGGTAACCTGTGAAGCTCTGGGGAACTCCATGCCCAAGAGGGTTAAGGCAGTGCTGGAAAATAATGGTGGCCACTCAAAATATTGACACTTTGAGCCCAATTTGGACATTTTCACTTAGGGGTGTACTCACTTTTGTTGCCAGCGGTTTAGACATTAATGGCTGTGTGTTGAGTTATTTTGAGGGGACAGCAAATTTACACTGTTATACAAGCTGTACACTCACTACTTTACATTGTAGCAAAGTGTCATTTCTTCAATGTTTTCACATGCAAAGGTATAATAAAATATTTACAAAAATGTGAGGGGTGTACTTACTTTTGTGAGATACTGTACATGAATAGTATAAAAGTCAAAATTTTGTTTCTAACAAAACATATATAAAATGTCCACATTAAGAGCAGCAGTCAACATCCACTGCCAACATGCACAGTTATTGATCAGACATGCGATGAGGTTGACGCGTTTCACAGAGGTTCACACTTCCTTAGGACCACTTATCTCTTAAACAGATGTAAAATGGTCAAAAGAAAAATGTCTAAGAATAGAAAATACACATATTCTATGCAACATCTCCAACCTTATCTCTCAAATCTGATTAATAACTGTGCATGTTGGCAGTGGATTGTGACTGCTGGTCTTAATATATAGTTATTGATCAGACTTAAGAGATAAGGTTGACGTGTTTCACAGGGGTTCCCGCTTCCTCATGACCACTTATCTCTCAAACAGATGTAAAATGGTCAAAATAAAAATATGTCTAAGAGATAAAGTGGTCCTGAGGAAGCAGGGAACCCCTGTGAAACGCGTCAACCTTATCTCTTAAGTCTGATCAATAACTATATATTAAGACCAGCAGCCACAATCCACTGCCAACATGCACAGTTATTAATCAGACTTGAGAGATAAGGTTGGAGATGTTGCATATAATATGTGTATTTTATATTCTTAGACATATTTTTATTTTGACCATTTTACATCTGTTTAAGAGATAAGTGGTCCTGAGGAAGTGTGAAAGGCGTCGACCTCATGTCTGATTAATAACTGTGCATGTTGGCAGTGGATGTTGACTGCTGGTCTTAATATGCAAACAGCCACATGGAATATGTAATTGTATATATGTTTTATTGTTAGAAATACAATTTGTACTTTTATACTGTTCATGTATCCGTGTGCCCTCTGGAGGGGTATATAAAGTCCTATTGTTTTATATTTTTGAGATACACCGCCAGTAAAGCCCCGTACACACGTACCGATCGTCGTCATACAAACGTTCGTCTTTTCTCCCCGGGATGTCGGTGTCTGTTGAAAAGTGCAAAGACAGCACAAGAATTTTGTCCGCCGACTTCAGCTGACTGCAGAAGTGATGTCATGTAATGGTTAACTTTCCCTGTGTTTTTTCTTTTCTGAGCATGCCCAGTCTTGCAAATCTGCGGTCTGTCGGCTGATTTCTGTACTGACTGGCGAACAATCGTCCGTTCTGGTGTCCGCAGACAAAAATTTTCATGTTTACAAGAAAGACTTTTGTCCGCGGATTGTGCGCAGACAGCTGTCGGAGGCACCATACTAACAAGCGTACAATCGGCAGATCTTTCGTCCGCCGACGTTTGTATGACGACGATCGGTACGTGTGTACGGGCCTTTAGGAACTACAAGTGCCATCAGTTCTAAGCTGAATATTCTTTTAGTTTCCTGCTCGTTAGGCCCCTTTCACACAGGGTGGACTCTGCTGGCGATCCACTGAACAGGCGGGTTGCTGGTCCGTGTCTGCTTATGTGGAGCAGACACAGACATAGCCCGCTCTCCTCTATGGGCGGATGGATGTAAACAGGCCAGCTTTCCATTTACACCGGACTGTTGTCCAATCCGCTGGATGGAAGGGAAACGGACCCCCCCCCCCCCCCCATCTGTTTAGTGGATTGGATATAGGTGGGTGTAAACACACACACGTCCATTTACACCCGCCATTTCATAGAGAATGGAGGTTCCGATTGGGTCTGCCCCAAAAACGGAAAGGCGGGCCTGATTGGAACGTGGCCTAAGACTGGGCAGCCATTCATTTCTCTGTGCCTATCACTGGAGTAAACTTATTCATGCAGCGCACATCAATGTGTACCCCGTGCGAGGGCCGTGTTTACCTCCAGGGGGTTGCACAGGTGTTCCGTGCAGTCCCATTGATGTCTAAATGTTTTCTGCATGGGCATAACCTTGGCATGCTGGTGTATGTTCAGAACTCACCCCGGAATACCTGTGCATCCTTGTGCCGGTAAACGCAGCCTCAGTGGGTATGCATTGATACGCCCAAGGTGAACTAGGCCTTCTCCAACTCTTTTCTCTGGATACAGGGCTGTAATCAAAGACCTGAGCCCAAATTCCCAATGTTTGGGGGGTGTGATGAAATCCTGATTCCCAGACCTGAGCACAAATTCCCATTGCAAAGGTGTCCGGCCAGGGGCGTAACTGCAGGGGTTACAATTGGAACCGGGCCCCGTGCTCCAGGGGGCCTGTGCAGCTCCCCTCTACACCTGGATAGGAGGCGCGGTGGGGGCAGCATGTAGAGAAATCACTGTCCTCCTTTTTCTCCCTGGAAAATGGAGGAGATTGGTTCCTCTGTATGCTGCCCCCGCCACTCCTCCTATCCAGTTCACTTGTGTTCTGCTGTCTCTGGGCCCCTGTGTGCTCCCCCCCTACTGTGCTCTCTCCTCTCTCCTGACGGCTGCTGCAGGGGATGTATCACAATAGAGAACCAGGAAGGGGTCAGTAAATATGTAATTTACCAGCTCCTTCCTTTTCTGAATGGACAGAGTCATAGTCAGTGACATTGTAAAAAAATAAAATAAAATGATAAAAAATAATACAATTAAAATACCAAAAAGTAAAAACTACTGACACCAGTGGGTGAACTTCCAGGATCGCAAAGGTCACACTTGTTACTGGGCCCTGGCATTCCACCACCGTGGGGAGTCCCCAAGATGGCAGGAAGGGGGCCCACTGCAGAACTTGTGAAAGGTCCCAGCTGCAGGACTGTAATAAAGGGTCCCACAATGAGAGTAAAGGGCCCCAGGATCAGTGGGAAGAGCCCCAGGCTTGAAGGGAATGGCCCCCAGCCAGGGGTCCGGGGGGGGGGCCCCTTCATGGTTTCTTGCATCGGGGCCCTGAAGGTTCTAGTTATGCCTCTGTGTCTGGCTATATCCTAGTACAGGATATGAGGGCTCCTGTGCTCCCTGCTGAGCCTCCAGACCCCCAGTGTGAGCAGAGGAACTCATTGATCATCAATGCAGATCAGATTTACACACGGACTCTTTATTCATCTAACATTTGCCCCATAAGCTTACATCGCATTTGTTACATAGGCTTATATATAGGTTGCTTTTTGTCCTTTTAAAATCAAATTGTACTGATCTGTCCTTTTTCTTTTTTTTTTTTGAGTGAAGTTGAACGAAAAAAAAAGACGGATTTCGCTATCCACACATGCGAGGTGGATGGAGGAATGCGGCCGACTCTGACTCCGATGTCTTTATCCAATCCTAGCTTTCAGGTCCCTAACAATTAGGCAAAAGCAGAATTGTCACCATTCCGCAAACAGCAGCTTTAACTACTTCCAGTCCAGGCCTTTTCTGGCACTTTTTTTTTTTTTTTTACATGTAACAATCAGTATTTTTTGCTAGAAAATTACTTAAAAACCCCCAAACATTCTATGTCTTTTTTTTTTTTTTTTTTTTATGAGTAAATTGGTGGGTTTTGCACTTTTTTTTTTTTTTTTTGATGCTGCACGTTATTTTAGCAGAGCTTTTTCAAATGCATACCCTTTTTTTTTTTGTTGTTGTTGTTTTTGTTTTTTTGTTTTAGCTACAGCAAAACTGACATTTTTGAAAAAAAAAAAAAAAGTCAAACCCCATTTAACCACCTTAGCCCCGGAGGATTTTGCTGCTTAAAGACCAGGCCCTATTTTGCGATTCGGCCCTGCATTACTTTAACGGACAATTGTCGTGAGACGCTGTACACAAATAAAATTGACGTCCTTCCCCCCCCCAAAAAAATAGAGCTTTCTTGTGGTGGTATTTGATCACCTGTGGTTTTTTTTTTTTTTTTCTTTTTTTGCGCTATAAACAAAAAAAAAACATATTTTTCACATTCTGCCATATAACATTCGTCACCCCCCCCCCCCCCCCAAAATGCAAAAATCTAAATTTTTTAACATTTTAGGCCAATTTGTTTTCTGCTACATATTTTTGGTAAAAAAATTGCAATAAGCGTATTTTGATTGGGTTGCGCAAAAGTTATCGCGTTTACTAACTACGGGAAAGATTTATGTCATTTTTATTGTTTGGGTTTTTTTTTTACTAGTAATGGCAGCGATCTGCGATTTTTGCAGGACTGCGACATTGCGGCGGACAGATGGGACCCCTGACTGACATTTTTGACACTTTTGGGGGTACCAGTGACATTACTACAGTAATCAGTGCTATACATATGCACTGTTACTATAATACTATAATAATGACACTGGCAGGGAAGGGGTTAAATGTAAACCTAAGGGAGTGATTCTGACTGTGGCTTGTGAGATGATCACAGAGACATGTGATCCTATATAGCAGGATCTCATAGCCTCAGTGATCGCTTCAGGGAGAATGACAGACGGCTGTGTTTACATCAGCCGTCCATCCTTCTCTGTCAGCGGGGGGAGATTGCGAGTGGCCGGTGACCATCGAAGCCGCTGGTCACACGCATTGGCTCCCAGGCTGACAGGCGGGAGCGTGCCGCCGCCGGCGCGCGCTCACCCCCTAGAGTCTACTGAGTGGGCGACGTAGTACTACGTTGGTTTGCCCAGGAGCGGCCGCCTGCCGCAGTAAATCTGTGGTGGGCGGTCGTCAAGTGGTTAACCACTTAAGGACCGCCCGCCGCAGTTTTACTGCGGCAGGCAGCCCCTCCTGTGTGAACCAACGTAGGCATGGGTCGGTCATGCGCCCGCAGGTAGGCTGCGGGGAGACTCCGATGCACGGGGCAGGTGGCTTCCGATTGCCGCCTGACACCCGCGAACGCTTCCCGCTGAGAGAGAAGAACGGTCGGCTGTTGTAAACACATCTGACCGTTCTTCTCCCTGGAATGATCATAGAGCTCCTGTGATCCTTCTATATAGAATCACATGCCTCTATGGTCACTTCACAAGCCCCTCCCCCATACAGTTAGAATCACTCCCCTAGGCTCACATTTAACCCCTTGATCACCCACTGTGTTAACCCCTTCCCTGCCAGTGTCATTATTACAGTGACAGTGCATATTCTTAGCACTGATTACTGTAGTAATGTCACTGGTCCCCCCAAATGTCAGTTAGAGGTTCGATCTGTCTGCCGCAATGTCGCAGTTCTGCTAAAAATCGGAGATCGCCGCCATTACTAGTAAAAAAAAAAAAACAATAAAAATGACATAAATCTTTCCCGTAGTTAGTAGACGGGATAAACCAATCTAAATATGCTTATTGCGATTTTTTTTTTTTTACCAAAAATATGTAACCAAAAACAAATTGGCCTAAAATGTTAAAAAATTTTGATTTTTAAATTTTTTTTTTGGGAATGTTATGTATGAATGTGAATGTGAAAAATATTTTTTTTTTTTTTTTTTTCAGAATTGTCGCTATTTTTTTGTTTATAGCGCAAAAAATAAAAATCGCACAGGTGATCAAATACCACCAAAAGAAAGCTCTGTGGGGGAAAAAAGGACATCAATTTTATTTGGGTACAGTGTCGTACGACTGCGCAATTGTCCGTTAAAGTAGCGCAGTGCCAAATCGCAAAAAATGGCCTGGTCATTAAGCGGGCAAATCCGTCTGGTCCAGAACTGGTTAAAATGACTCGCGGTTACAATTACCAGCACCCCGCTATTGAAAAAATAAAGAAAAAAGGGCATGGGGCCCCCCCCCCAATCCATACAAGCACGAGCCCCCCTCAACCATACTAGACCACATACACCCAACATGGGGGGGCACCACCCCAAAAGCACCTTGTTCCCATGTTGATTGGGACATGGGCCTCTTCCCGACAGCCCTGGACTTTTCCCGCCGTATGCCCACTCCGCGCTTTGACATTTCTTATATAAGCAAGGGGCGGGGTCATCCGTCTAGCACTCAGTGGCACCGCCCCCTTCTTACGGCACGATGGATTTACATAAAGGGACACTTCCTTTTTTTTAATAAAGGATTTGTCTCGTGTTGTTACTTTTGGACTGAATGGATAGGGGTACTAGGGGTCCAGTATGGACTTGGGGGGGGGGGGGGGAGAAACCCTATGCCGTATTTCTCTTTTTATTTTATAGGCACTTTTTTTTTTTCTTGAATTAAGCTGTCAGTGGGAAAACCTATTGACAGCTGATTCTCCCACCTGAGCTGTGGATCTCTGCAGCTCCTCCAGAGTTCCCATGGACCTCTTGGCTGCTTCTCTGATGAATGCTCTCCTTGCCCGGCCGGTCAGTTTAGGTGGACGGCCATGTCTTGGTAGGGTTGCAGTTGTGCCATACTCTTTCCATTTTCCAATGATGGATTGAACAGCGCTCCGTGAGATGTTCAAAGCTTGAGAGATTTTTTATTTTATATGCTAACCCTGCTTTATACTTCACAACTTTATCCCTGACCTGTCTAGTGTGTTGAGACCAAACAAAAAATTCTCCTACGCTCAGGGGGTATGTAATGAAGGATAAAGGATCTTATATCCAAGGGTATCCAAAATTTACTGAAAGACAACCACAAAAAAAATGACTTGAGTAGCACTTTTTGGCTCTGAGGAAGAGGGTCCTTGCTCGAAACGCGTCAGCCCAGCCATATAGCTGCTGACACCAGCACGTCATCCAGTACAGGGGTTCCCTGGTCACCTTGGAGGCGACCGGTTCCATTGTCTTTATGTGCTTTATCATCACTCATTTGTGGACTAATAAACCTTTTTTCTCTATCGCTCATTGACAGACGTAGTCCTCGGTGATACAGCACCTTCGGGTTATGTTGCCTCCACAGGAGCAGGACTAGACAGGAAATAAAAATGCTCTGGCCACACCCCAGGGGCAGTCCCCGAGGGTATATCCTCTCTCTCTCTGCCACAGCAAATCAGTTTTTTTCTGTCTAGTTAGGAGTAAGGACCTAGATACCTTGCTGGGATCTTCGGTCCTGGCAAGATTTTTTTCTTAAAAAGATTTTTTAGACAGCTTTTTTCTCCAGTGTTCCTGTGAGATCTTCAAACAAGAAAGCTGAACTGGGCGACGGGCTGGATGTTGAGATCCGGTGGTCACCCCAGTTCAGCCTACGAGCGCGTGCAGGCCATAGCTTCGCGCTGGGTCGGCCGCGACATAGTCCCACTGGGGGACTGACCCCGCGAGTTAAACGTCTCGCTGAAACGCCAAGGACCATGAGTCACGGCGTCCGTATTGGTCGACAGCCCTCCCGCCCCGGTGGAGAGGGGTACTGTCAGGAGTTGGTGCCCGCCTGGTTCCGGTATGGTGAGTAGTATGTTCCCCCTTTTCCCCTGACGGGTCTTGTGGTGAACGCGGGCCCCTCTCTGTATGGTAAGATAGAGTCCCCCTACTTTGAGTGTGATTTTATGTGCAAAAAGCCAGGAGGCTTGGTTTGGGAGCTAACAATCTAATTGTATACATGTTAAAAAGATTGTAATCAGTGGCAGCCTGGGAATCTTACTATGATAATAATAAAGTACCTACCAGTCAGAAGCCACGGACATGTAGACTGCCTTCCTAGTCAAATCTCCAGCTATAGCAGGCCTTCCGAACGGCCATGCGGTCCGCCAGGGCCGGTACCGCCAACCACGCCAAATCCCCATGCAGAGAAGGTGTTGTGTGCTCTGCAGCACACCGCTATTCAGTACAGGCCGCCGCCATTTTTTTTGCTGGATCGCAAGAGCCGCCATTTTGGCGTAGCCTCGTGTCTCCAGCATGGGGGCGGCCATGTTTGAGGTGATCCAAACACCTCGTGGAGCTAGGGGAGGCGCCGGAAGGCGTGCAGAGGGGCGGAGCTACCTCCTTTCTTCCTGGGCAGCCAGCCAAAAGACTTCCTGTTTGTGAAGACAGCGCTGTAACCTGTTGCAGTTAAACTCTGAGCATCAAGTGGTGAGCCTGGGGGTCTATCTCTCTCTCTCTCGATCGATAGGGATCCCTAGCAGGTAACACTAAGGGGCTTTTGTGGCGCTGGGGTTACTGGAATAATCATGGACCCTGCCACACAAATTCCCCCACCTGTTTCCCTCGAGGGGGCCACGGGACCCGCCGGTGCACAGAGTATGGATGCATTTACAGCAGTTTTGGAGTCTTTGGTGGCTCGGGTGGAGGCAGCCTGTCAGGGACGGGGATCAAGGAAGCGACCCCCGCCTACCCCTATATTATCTGACACCTCTGACTCAGATTTAGAGGTGGTCACTGCAGCTGCAGGTTCCTCTGCAAGGGCTGTTACCTCAGGTAAAGCCCCCTCAGACAGTGAGGAGGACGTTCCTTCTCCCGCTATAATTCAGGAAGAAGCATTGGTGGACGCACTAGTTGTGGCAGTGCGGGAAACCTTAAGACTTGAGGTTTTACCGGCAGAGGCAACTGAAACAGAGATTCCTTTTGGTACTAATAAGCCCATCAAAACAGTGAAGGTTTTTCCTGTACCCAAGTGTTTTGGTAATAAAATTAAAGGAGAATGGGAGCATTCTAAACGTACCTTTACTATTTCCAAGCGTATTGCTAGACGCTATCCGTTTGAGGAATCCATCATTAAGAAATGGACGGTACCACCAGTAGTGGATCCACCTATTTCCAGGCTGAATAAAGCCACGGTTATCCCAGTGGAGGACACTTCGTCCTTTAAGGATCCGGTGGATCGGAAGATGGAAGCAGAGTTCCGCACTATCTTCTCTCTGATAGGGTCAGCATTTAGACCAGTAATTGTTATTGGTCTAGTTTCCCAGACACTTACGGAATGGGCGAGAATGGTACGCCAAGATCTTAGGGGAAAAGATATTCCCCAGGAGACATCTGATTTGATGGAACAGATTATACAAGGGCTACAGTTTATCTGTGACGCAGCCTTGGACACTACTCCCTTATTAGGGTATGCATCTAAGACAGCGGTGATCCTCAGACGTGTGCTATGGTTAAAATGCTGGTCAGCTGACCTAGGTTCCAAAAAGACCTTGACGAATCTCCCCTTTCAGGGGAATCGTCTATTTGGGGCCACCCTAGATGAAATTATTAAGGATGCCACTGGGGGCAAGAGCACTTTTTTGCCACAGGCTGCTAAAGCTAAGGGACCTCGCAACAAGCGAGGACCTTTCTTTACCGCCCATAAAGGGTACGTACGCCCGGCTGGAACAAGCGGGAAAGGCAAGACTCCTCCAGGAGGGTTCAGGAAAGGCTGGTCGGACAAACAGAGGACCGACTCAGCCAAACCCGAAGCAAAGGATTACACAGCCTGAAGGTGCGCCCCCACCCGGGTTGAGGGTGGGGGGACGTTTTCACCGGTATTCAGGATATTAGATCGAGCATCAACCACTACTACCGGTGCGATTCTTCCCTTCCAACATTTAAGTACTACAGGGAGCGGTAGTCACCGTTCCCTGAATAGATCTTTTCCTTTACCTTTTCCTAAGATTAGTCTCTATTCTCCACAGGAATCGGATCTGGTTGACCAGACAGACCAAGAAGCCTCTAGTCGGGTGACTTCGGTCCCTGAGGTTCAACCAGAAAAGATCACCCTTCCTGATAGGAATCAGGTATCTGATAACTGTGTGGGAACAGAAAACGACCAGACTTTCTCGGATGGTCGGGGCCAGATAGCTCTAGGGACGCCTGGTTCAGATCCAGTCAGCGCCAGTGGTCCTAGAAATTCTAGGCTGGCCTCGTCAAGCCGGCCTGGCCGACTTGGACATGCTAGTCGCAGACGTTCCGTGGGAACTTCGTCTCAGGGAATGTCTGTGGTCTCAAGGACCAATTTACCATCGTGCTTTACAGTCGCTGGTTTTAATGGCCTGGCCATTGAGACCCAAGTACTGAAGGACAGAGGGTTGTCAGCTTCAGTCATTCCTACCCTTATTAAAGCAAGGAAAGCGACTTCCAGCAAGGTCTATTATCACACATGGAAGACTTATATTGCGTGGTGCGAATCTTTAGGATTTCCTCCACGTACCTATTCGGTGACTCGAATATTGGCTTTTTTGCAAAAAGGGGTTGAGCAGAAACTAGCCTTGAGCACCATCAAGGGTCAAGTTTCAGCATTAGCAATCTTCTTTCAGAAACCTTTAGCTACCAAGTCCTTGGTGCGGAATTTCATCCAGGGGGTGCGGCACCTGGCTCCACCAGTCCGCGCGCCCTTACCGCCCTGGGATCTTAATTTGGTTTTGTTGGTTCTACAGAAACCTCCCTTTGAAAACATCAGGGAGATTCCCTTGTTTACTTTATCCCAGAAGGTGGCCTTCTTGGTGGCTATCACTTCTGCTCGCAGGGTGTCAGAACTGGCTGCATTATCATGCCAATCCCCATACCTAGTGATTCATAGGGATAAGGTAGTACTTCATCCTAAGCCATCTTTTCTTCCTAAGGTGGTTTCAGATTTTCATCTGAATGAAGATATTGTACTACCTTCCTTGTGTCCTCAGCCCAAGCATCATCGGGAACATGCGTTGCATTCCTTGGATGTGGTTCGGGCAATCAGGGTATACCTGAAAGCTACGGAATCATTCCGTAAGACGGATTCACTTTTTGTGATCACGGATGGCCCCAGAAAGGGGTTGCCTGCATCTGCCGCGACCATTGCCAAATGGATTAGACAGACGGTGGTACAGGCTTATTCTATTAAGGGTCAGAGTCCTCCGTTCCCTGTTAGGGCGCACTCCACTCGAGCGCTCAGTACATCCTGGGCCTTTCGCCATCAGGCGTCAGTGGTCCAGGTATGTAAGGCGGCCACCTGGTCGTCGGTACATACCTTTACAAAATTCTATAAAGTTGATGTGATGGCATCGGCGGATGCCTCATTTGGCCGCAAGGTTTTGCAGGCCGCAATTTGAGGAGACCGGCGGTCTACCTCGAGGGTTTTTTTTTTTATGTTTGAAAAATTTATTTTTGTTGAGTCTCATCATTAAGGATGAGCATTGTAAACTTCTAGTTGGCACCGGTTGGGCCTTCTAGATTGGGATTTGATTTCCATTTTCCCACCCCTCATTTGTGATACTGCTCTGGGACTTCCCGAAGGTGCTGTATCACCGAGGACTACGTCTGTCAATGAGCGATAGAGAAAAATGGATTTTTGTAAAATCTTACCGTAAAATCCTTTTCTCTTAGCTCATTGACAGACGTAGTACCCGCCCCTCTGTTTTTGAGTTGGGTTGGGTTAAATTCTCTAAAGACTGCTTTTGTGACATAACTGATTTGCTGTGGCAAAGAGAGAGAGGATATACCCTCGGGGACTGCCCCTGGGGTGTGGCCAGAGCATTTTTATTTCCTGTCTAGTCCTGCTCCTGTGGAGGCAACATAACCCGAAGGTGCTGTATCACCGAGGACTACGTCTGTCAATGAGCTAAGAGAAAAGGATTTTACGGTAAGATTTTACAAAAATCCATTTTTTTTAGTGGTAATACACGAGGTCAGTGTGCCCTTCTTTTTTGTTGCTGTCTGGTGTGTTCCTTAACCTTCATGATGCTGTTTGTTCACTAAGGCCCCTTTCACACGGGCTTTCCGATCCACCTGTCAGTTTTTCAGGCAGATGGGATCGGATGCTCCATGCAGCCCTACGGAGACATCTCCACTGACATCCGCCGCTGTCCAATCCGATCCTGTCCGTGAAATCCGGATGGATGGAAACCCTATTTTCCATGCGTCTATCGGATCGGATGAGAACAGACAGGTGGTCCTTTCTCATCTGATCTCCCCATAGAGGACAGTGGGGCTCTGACAGCTCCATCTCTGCACACAGAGAGGAGACGGAGCTGTCATCCGCCTTCTCAGCGGGGATCGGTGGATCGATCCCCCCGCTGAGCAGCAGAACGGACTCCGTCTGGTGCATCGCTCGTGTCAAAGGAGCCCATGGTTCTTTAACAAACCTCTGAGGGCTTCACAGAACAGCTATATTTATACTGAGATTACATTACACACAGGTGGACTCTATTTACTAATTAGGTGACTTCTGGAGGCAATTGTTTCCATTAGATGTTAGTTAGGGGGTATCAGAGTAAAGGGGGGTGAACACAAATGCACCCCCCCCCCCACTTTTCACATATTTATTTTTTAACCACTTGCTGACTGCTCACGTTGCTGCTACTGCAGCAGAGAGGCTCGGCTGGGTCTGGTCTCCTCTCTCTGTGGCGCATGCGCGCCGCCGGAGGCTCGCTCTTGCTGTGTTTAGACACAGCGGGAGTCGGGCCAGGGGAGGAGAGGCGGTGATCACCGCTGCTCTTCCCCGATCATCGCGGAAAGAGTGAGGGAATCCGCCCGCTTGTGCAAACAAAGCAGGCGGATCTTCTCTGTGACAGACAGGAGGAGATCACAGGATTCAGCATAGCTGAACCTGCGATCTGTGTCTGTGTCACACAACCCCCCCCCTCCCCCCACACACGTCAGTAAGCATGAGGCATACATTTAACCCCTTGATCACCAACAGTGTTAACCCCTTCCCTGCCACTGTCATTAGTACAGTGACAGTGCATATGTATAGCACTGATTACTGTAGTAATGTCACTAGTCCCCCCCAAAAGTGTCAAAAATGTCAGTTAGGGGTCCAATCTGTCCCCCGCAATGTCGCAGTCCCATAAAAAATTGCAGATTGCCGCCATTACTAGTAAAAAAAAAAAACAATAAAAATGACAAATCTTTCCCGTAGTTAGTGAACGCGATAACTTTTGCGCAAACCAATCAAAATACGCTTTTTTTTTTTTTACCAAAAATATGTAGCAGAAAAAAATTGGCCTAAAATGTTAAAAAATTTCGATTTGTAAATTTTTTTTGGGGAATGTTATATATCAGAATTTAAAAAATATTGTTTTTTTTTTTTTTTCAAAATTGTTGCTCTTTTTTTCAAAAAATGAAAAACCGCACAGGTGATCAAATACCACCAAAAGAAAGCTCTATGTGTGGGGAAAAAAAAAAAAAAAAGGACATCAATTTAATTTGGGTACAGCGTCGCGTAACTGCGCAATTGTCCGTTAAAATAACGCAGTGCCGAATCGCAAAATATGGCCTGGTCAGGAATGGGGTAAAATCTTCCGGTCTTAAAGCGGTTAAAAATACGCTCATTGAGAATTTTTTTTGTCGAAGACATGTAGCTAAATACATTTTGGCCTAAATATATGACAAAAATTGAATATATTGGATATTTTTTAACTGTCAAAGTAGAAAAATATTATTTTTTTCAAAATTGTTGCGTTTTTTATTAATATCGCAAAAATGAAAAGCGCTGAGCTGATCAAATACCACCAAAAGAAAGCTCTGTTTGTGGGGAAAAAAGGACGTAAATTTTGTTTGGGTACGGCGTTGCATGACCGCGCAATTGTCAGTTAAATTTGCACAGCGCCGAATCGCAAAAAGTAGCCTGGACGTAAAGCAGGAAAATCCTCCGGTCCTAAAGTGATTAACAAACCTCTGTGGGCTTCACAGAACAGCTGTATTTATACTGAGATTACATTACACACAGATGGACTCTTATTTACTAATTAGGTGAGTTTTGAAGGCAATTGTTTAGATTAGATGTTAGTTAGAGGTATCAGAGTAAAAGGGGGGGGGTGAATACAAATGCACCCCCCACACTTTTCACATATTTATTTTTTTTTAAATAAAACCATTTATCATTTCCCTTCCACTTCACAATTATGTGCCACTTTCTGTCGGTCTCTCACATAAAATCCCAATAAAACACATTTAGATTTTTGGTTTGTAACATGACAAAATGTGGAAAATGTCAAGGGGTATGAATACTTTTTCCAGGCACTGTATTCCACATAGCACTAATCACACTTGCTTCATGTAAACACTTAAGTAAGCAACTTGGCCGCACAATGGAACAGAAAACAAACAGATCCCGAGGCTGGAGGAATCGCATGCTGGCTGCCGTACCGGAGGAGAAGCAGATGAGGAAAATGTTCCCCCGGCATCTCTCCAAGGCTGCAGATATAAATATTTACCCAGCCGTGCACCTTTCTGCAGAATACGTCCGCCGGGGGAATGTCGGAAGGGATCTTTCCTCCGCAGCTTCCTGTCCTGAGATGCTGCGGCCGGCCGACACTTCATCCCTGACTGCCCTCCACGTTAGGGCAAATCTAGGAACAAGAGAACTGAGAGACTGAAAATAGTAAATGTACTTTATTGTAGCACACCCCATGTAAGAGCTGCAGGGTACCGTGATCCCCCACCCCCCATCTCTGCACAGCCAGGCACACGGAATCTTCACCAGCGCTAGAGACAGAGAACAGTTCAAACTTTGTTTTTATGTTTTATTAGGGGATTTCAACTTGGATTGGAGATTATGGGATGCCCACTTGACTTCAAAACTTCTGGGACAATTTACAGTCAAGTCCATAAATATTGGGACATGGACACAATTCTAATCTTTTTGGCTCTATACACCACCACAATGGATTTGAAATGAAACACACAAGATGTGCTTTACCTGCAGACTTTCAGCTTTAATTTGAGGATATTTACATCCAAATCAGGTGAACGGTGTAGGAATTACAACAGTTTGTATATGTGCCTCCCACTTTTTAAGGGACCAAAAGTAATGGGACAGATTAACAATCATAAATCAAACTTTCACTTTTTAATACTTGGTTGCAAATCCTTTGCAGTCAATTACAGCCTGAAGTCTGGAACGCATAGACATCACCAGACGCTGGGTTTCATCCCTGGTGATGCTCTGCCAGGCCTCTACTGCAACTGTCTTCAGTTCCTGCTTGTTCTTGGGGCATTTTCCCTTCAGTTTTGTCTTCAGCAAGTGAAATGCATCCTCAATCGGATTCAGGTCAGGTGATTGACTTGGCCATTGCATAACATTCCACTTCTTTCCCTTAAAAAACTCTTTGGCTGCTTTCGCAGTATGCTTCGGGTCATTGTCCATCTGCACTGTGAAGCGCCGTCCAATGAGTCCTGAAGCATTTGGCTGAATATGAGCAGATAATATTGCCCGAAACACTTCAGAATTCATCCTGCTGCTTTTGTCAGCAGTCACATCATCAATAAATACAAGAGAACCAGTTCCATTGGCAGCCATACATGCCCACGCCATGACACTACCACCACCATGCTTCACTGATGGGGTGGTATGCTTTGGATCATGAGCAGTTCCTTTCCTTCTCCATACTCTTCTCTTCCCATCACTCTGGTACAAGTGGATCTTGGTCTCATCTGTCCATAGGATGTTGTTCCAGAACTGTGAAGGCTTTTTTAGATGTTGTTTGGCAAACTCTAATCTGGCCTTCCTGTTTTTGAGGCTCACCAACGGTTTACATCTTGTGGTGAACCCTCTGTATTCACTCTGGTGAAGTCTTCTCTTGATTGTTGACTTTGACACACATACACCTACCTCCTGGAGAGTGATCTTGATCTGACACACATACACCTACCTCCTGGAGAGTGATCTTGATCTGGCCAACTGTTGTGAAGGGTGTTTTCTTCACCAGGGAAAGAATTCTTCGGTCATCCACCACAGTTGTTTTCCATGGTCTTCCGGGTCTTTTGGTGTTGCTGAGCTCACCGGTGTGTTCTTTCTTTTTAAGGATGTTCCAAACAGTTGATTTGGCCACACCTAATGTTTTTGCTATCTCTCTGATGGGCTTGTTTTGTTTTTTCAGCCTAATGATGGCTTGCTTCACTGATAGTGACAGCTCTTTGGATCTCATATTGAGAGTTGACAGCAACAGATTCCAAATGCAAATATCACACTTGAAATAAACGCTGGACCTTTTATCTGCTCCTTGTAAATGGGATAATAAGGGAATAACACACACCTGGTCAAGGAACAACTGAGCAGCCAATTGTCCCATTACTTTTGGTCCCTTAAAAAGTGGGAGGCACATATACAAACTGTTGTAATTCCTACACCTTTCACCTGATTTGGATGTAAATACCCTCAAATTAAAGCTGAAAGCCTGCAGTTAAAGCACATCTTGTTTGTTTCATTTCAAATCCATTGTGGTGGTGTAAAGAGCCAAAAAGATTAGAATTGTGTTGATGTCCCAATATTTATGGACCTGACTGTATATACAGTCTCTATAGGCAGCTCCACTTCTTCCTCCAGCATGCACTTGCTGGCAAAACCCAGGCTCACTGTGTATAGATCTGATAGTCCCTTAGATTAAAGGCAATGGCCCATTACGGACAGCAGTGGCGGCTGGTGCTCAAAATTTTTGGGGAGGCACAAACCCAAAAATGAGTGACCAGCGTGCCCCCTTCAATGCAGAGTGACCACAGCATGCCCCCAATCAATGCAGAGTGACCACAGCGTGCCCCCCATGAATGCAGAGTGCCACAGCGTGCCCCCCATGAATGCAGAGTGCCACAGCGTGCCCCCCGTGAATGCAGAGTGCCACAGCGTGTGCTCCATCAATGCAAAGAGCCACAGCATGCCCCAAATCAATGCAGAGTGCCACAGCGTGCCCCCTATCAATGCAGAGTGCCACAGTGTGCCCCCATCAATGCAGAGTGCCGCAGCGTGCCCCCCATCAATGCAGAGTGCCACAGCGTGCCCCCCATCAATGCAGAGTGCCACAGCGTGCCCCCCATCAATGCAAAGTGCCACAGTGTGCCCCCAATCAATGCAGAGTGCCACAGTGTGCCCCCCATCAATGCAGAGTGCCACAGCGTGTCCCCAATCAATTCAGAGTGCCACAGCGTGCCCCCCACCAATGCAGAGTGCCACAGCGTGCCCCCAATCAATGCAGAGTGACCAGTTCACTTACCTGATCCAGTGGCGGCTTCTCAGTCTCCCGCGTCTCCTGTCGTCGTCCTCCTCGGCCAATGGCAAAGGTTCACCTTTCAGCCAATCAGGAAATGGGTCTCGGACCCGCTTCCTGATTGGCCAGGAGGAGGATCCGTGTGACAATAGTGAATATTCATTCGCTATTGTCACACGATGGGTGGACCCGGGGCGCACTGCTCTGCGCCCCGGGTCCACCCTTTACTGAAGCGTATTAGAGCCTCTGGCTCTAATCACATGCTTCCGGGAAAAAAAACCCCCATTGAACTCCATGCGTCCATGTAGATTAGGGGGCCGGACGCATGGATGGGGGGGCTGCGCCCCCAACACACCGGCCGCCACTGACTGGCAGGAACCCCAGGTCCTTTGTAGCATTGCAAAAAAAATTGCTTGCACTTTTCTTCCTGTGGCTACTGATCCCAGCTCCACCTCTTCAGGCACTGCCAACCTGCCTGGCTGCAGCTGCCCCATTACTAGCCCTCCAGGTCAGCTTCTCCCCACAGTCCCCCAGACTGACACTCACCAGCCCACCTGGCTGACTCTAATGCAGTGTTTCTCCTCAGGGCACACTAACAGGCCAGGTTTGCAAGAAAACTGAAATACATCACAGGTGATATCATTTGCTGCTCAGTGCTTGCAGTATTCTAGTTGTCTTCATCTCCCCAAGGTAATACTTAAAATCTGGTCTGTTAGTGTGCCCTGAGCACCGGAGTTTAGAATCATTGCTCTAAGGAGATCTCCCAGTAGTGCTGACCTGCTCCCGCTGTCCTCTCTCTTTGCTCCTGCGCCTCCAGGAAAGGTCTTTGTAGAGGGTCCTCCCAGCATCTGAGCCCCAGCCCAAGGTCACCCCCTCCCACACTAGAGGGCACCTCTGCGGGCCACTGACAGCCTTCTCAGCACTCCATCTTCCACCTGACTGCCCTGAAGGCATGGCCAATGTCTATTTATGAGGTAAAAACTCAGTCCCCTGCTGGCACACTACCAGGGATTGGCTGAGGCCCTCCTAAATATTCCAGACAGCTCCTCCTAACCTCCACCTACTAGCTCTAGAAGTTTCTACAACCTTCTAGATCACAGGCCGAAGTGCAGAATTAGATACACACACACAGAAGGGCCACCCTGTACCTGTGTATCTGCTATAGGGCAGTCCTTAAGTGGTTAAAAATAGTGCTCCCGCCAAACTGAATATAAAAAAAAAAAAACTTTTTTTTTACTTTGTTGATAGTCCCCTAAGGCAATTCCCAGCCCCTATTCCATGGGTTTGACAATCCCTTGCCTAGTAGCCCAGAAAAGGGTCTCCAAACTTTCTAAACAAAGGGTCAATTTACTGTCCTTCAGACGTTAGGAGGACTGGACCATGGACATTAGGAGAAAAATATGCCCCAGCTACAGTAGGGTTATGCAATGTCTCAGACTTGGTTGTTGTAAGTGGGAGTATAAAAATACATGGTGTCTGTGGTCAGAAGGAGGAGCAAAAGTCCTCCATGATTGGTTTTCGTGGACAAAATGGTGCCCCACTGTTAGTGTCAGGGGAAAGAATCATGATCCATTATTGGTGTCAGCGGAAGGAATGGTGCCCCATCGTTGGTGTCAGTGGAAGGAATGGTGCCCCATTATTGGTATCAGTGGAAGAAATGGTGCCTCATTGTTGGTGTTAGAGGGGGGAATACTGCTCCCCACTGTTGGTGTCAGTGGAAGGAATTGTGCCCCATAATTGGTGTCCATGGAAGGAATAGTGCCCCATTGTTGGTGTCAGTGGAAGGAATAGTGCTCCATCCTTGGTGTCAGTGGAAAGAATAGTGCCCCATCATTGGTGCCCATGGAAGGAATAGTGCCCCATCATTGGTGCCCTTGGAAGGAATAGTGCCCCATCCTTAGTGTCAGTGGAAGGAATGCTGCCTCTTAGATGGTTAAGGAAGGAATAGTGCCCCTATCATTCGTGTCAGTGGAAGGAATAATGCCCCATTATTGGTGTCAGTGGAAGGAACGGTGCCCCATTATTGGTGTCAGTGGAAGGAACGGTGCCCCATTAATGGTGTCAGTGGGAGGAATAGTACCCCATCATTGGTGTCAGTGGCAGAAATGATGCCCCATTATTGGTGTCATTTGGAGGAATAGTGCCCCATCATTGGTGGCAGTGGAAGAAATGATGCCCCATTATTGGTGTCATTTGGAGGAATAGTGCCCCATCATTGGTGGCAGTGGAAGAAATGATGCCCCATTATTGGTGTCAGTGGGAGGAATAGTGCCCCATCATTGGTGTCAGTGGAAGAAATAATGCCCCATCGTTGGTGTCAGCGGGAGGAGTAGTGCCCCATTGTTGGTGTCAGTGGAAGGAATGGTGCCCCATTTTTTTTTTGTAAAAGATTTTGAAAACCATTTATCATTTTCCTTCTACTTCACAATTATGTGCCATGTCTATCACATAACCTGACCCAGTTCCCCCATCCGCACATTTGATGCAGATACTGGAATCCTCCCTGACGTCTCATGGTATTCTGACAGTGGCAACCCCCATCCGTCAGAATACACTGATCAGCACTGCTGCAGGCACTGATCGAATATAAATTTTCCAGCAGGACCGTTCTTGAGAAGTTGATTGATAGATTGACTTCTCATGAACAGGAAGGACCATAGATGGATTGAAATCCGGCCGGTTCCTGCTGCCATGTATAGCCGGCTTAACTCTCTACTCCTGGTACTACAAACTGCAGGCACCCCACACTCCACCCAGCAGGGGGCAGTATTCTGGCGTAATCCTTTAAAGGTGCAGTGCACCACATCAACCAGTTATCCTCCTCTACTGTAACTTCAATAAACTAACATCTGTTGCTCTTTAAAAAACCACAAATATGCAAAATTCTATAGAAAGTTGTTTAAGTGCAGGAAGTTACACGCTGGGTGTTCCTGTGCATTGCACAATACTTTACCTTCCGGACTGCGAAACACTGCATGATGCAACTCACGTTTCTGTATAGTGTTATATGTTTATTATTTGGAACATGTTATGTGCTGATATTCTGCTTTTATTTTAACCACTTCAATGCCGGACACTTTCACCCTCTTCCTGCCCACACCAATGTTCAGCTGTCAGCACTGTCACACTCTAAATGACAATTACTCAGTCATGTAACACTTTACTCATATGACATTTTCATCATTTTTTTTTTAAACAAAGCTTTTATTTTCTGGTATTTATTTACTCCTTTTTGTCTTTGCTATATAAACCATAATTAAAACCTTGTTCTTTATACATTTAGGCCAAAATGTATACTGCTAGATTTCTTTTTTAACCACTTTACGACCAGCGACGTAGACCTACGTCGGCTGGCTTTGCGTGGTTATACTGGGGTGATGCCTCTAGCTAGAGGCATCATCCCAGTACCGTTTTTTTAGAGCCGGTGGTCGGCTTTCCGGCGGTAATGACCGATGCGGCTCGGGAGCCGCTCGATCGTTACCCCCGGCGAGCGGGAGGGGGCGTCCCCCCTCCCGCCGCCTTCCGCGGCTTTGCCCGGGTCTCCGATCCCACCTTTTTCTTTTTTTAAAGCCCGTAGCGTGTGAAACACACTCAAAAGACTTCACCCGGTGCATAAAAAAGTGCACACACACAAACGTGAGGAACACAAAAAGTGCACAGGGTGTGCGAACAAATGGTCTTCCCTCCGAAGAGGTAGGACCCGAACCTCGATCCCCCGGGGCGCAAGACTCCTGACAGGGATTTGAGGTACTCATGGTCTGTCTGGCCGGAACCAGACTGACCCCATTCTTCAGGGGGACTGCCGAAACAGCCCCCACCGAGTACTAAGTGGGGCTCCCCCGAAGGGAGACGCCATGAGAGAGGGCGGACCAAGCCAAAAGGCCATATCCACCCCCTCCCAAGACTCAAGGTAGGGCCCGAGGACCCACAACCTACAAGTCGTGCCAAGTGAAAAAAGGTGATAGAAAAGTGACAAACCACAAAGAAAAGGCACACACAAACAAAAAGGTGGGGGAGGGGAAGTGGAGAGGTGAATTAGTGCCTAAGTGAAAAACAAAGGCAGGCCTTCCGGCCGGAATAAAAATTCCTCTGGTTGAAGCCAAAAGGCCTTGCCCAAGAGGCAGGTGCTTAAAAAAGTGTGCGTAGGTGCAGTGACCATGGTGCCGAAAAACTCAAGGCGAGCTGCCCCTCACCAGTGAGAATTAAGGCACCCCTGGGCTGCCACCCCAGGGGCACATACACTACGGGCTTTTTCCACCCCGGCCCAAAGGCCAGACCAAGTGTAGCCCTATCCTACCAGGAGGCATCAGAACTTTGGACAGCTTAGGGAGAACCTGCCTTCAACTGGGGACAAGCCTTTTGCAAGGCCAGATTCAACCCAGGAGGAAAGGCTCCCCCACCGCCACCGCCGTTCCTTACCAATCACATCCAGGAGCAGTACTAACTGGCCGCAGATCCAGTTTTCTCGCTCCCTTCAAACTGGTAGGGGCGGACCCATTCAAATCAGGCTCCGATCCCACCGGGAGACCCGAGAACCCAGCTGGCACGTCCGTCGGCTGGATGGAGTCCCGATCCCTTGAGAAAAGTCACGTAATCTGTGACGCAACCGGCTTTGGGTGACATCAGCTTTCAGTTGGACGGCCGTAACCGGAAGTACCCGGGAATCAACACCGCAAGAGTGCGGCAACATTATATCGTCTCTGCCTATACCATTCGTTTTAAATGTGAGTGTATTTCTTTGCTTTACGTAATAAAGACAGTTTTTACATGCTTCACGATTGGGGATTATTCTCTTTTTCTGGGACACACTGGTACCGTTTGGAGATAATCTGGAACCGATAACTGTTGAGTACAGAGTGGAGGTTGGAGTATCCCTTGCTGAAGAACCCAGCAGTACACCCCTAGGGGAGAGACCAGCTTAAAGCGCCTATTAAGGCGCAGTGAGGTGAGCGGCCACTGCACCTATACTATCACGGCTCACTCTGGATCACAGCGCGGGATATTCACAATAGTGCCTTAGAAAGTCACTAATTGTCACCTATTAATTGTGCATGGATGAACTTTATTCTTATCACTGCACCAACTGTATTCACCGCACACGGATCATCATTTGCACAAAGATTTGTTTATATATATATAATAATAATAATAATATATATATAATAATATATATACCTTTTATGCACATGGACTGTTGAGTGCACATAGAATTATTGATAATTATTTATTTTTGATCACTGCACCAGATTGATATATGCACTTTAAATTATTTATCAGGATTACACACGTATTTGCTATACACCTTTTAGATATTTATTGATATTTGATTATTTTATATTATTTATTGATTCATCATAACACTTTATATATATATATATATATATATATATATATATATATATATATATATTTATTTGGTCACACATGCACCATTTGTGAATTAGCCAACTATTACTGCGATTCAGTTGGCTGTTGCGATTATCAAGGTCATTTTATCTTTGTGTCGTTTTTCGAAAAGGAGGCTTTTTATTCTACTGGGAATTAATATTTTAGAATTTTTAATTAGTGTCAAGGAATCGGATTTGGATGTTTTTAAAGATTCGCATTATATATGTCGTCTTATACCTCCTTTGTTTATAGATTGACCTGATGAAAGTTGTCTACAAGTAGGATTTACTCCCCACCTTCATACACCTTAGACAGATATAGGGATTTTTTAAGGATTTTAAAGGAATCGGATTAGTTTGCAAGAGTTGGATCATATATGTTTCGTATACCTGCTGACTTCTGATTTAATTATCTGGTCTGTCTATATATTATAAGTAGTGAGACCCCCTTTTTTCTTCAGCATCTTCCTATATCTTAAGACGTCTCGCTGCGATTCTGACATTGGTAGACTTGGTCAGAGTCTTTTCTGAGATTTCTTCTGTCGTGCACCGACTCATTGTGTCTTCATCATCCCAGTACCGTTTTTTTTAGAGCCGGTGGTCGGCTTTCCGGCGGTAATGACCGATGTGGCTCGGGAGCCGCTCGATCGTTACCCCCGGCGAGCGGGAGGGGACGTCCCCCCCCCTCCCGCCGCCTTCCGCGGCTTTGCCCGGGTCTCCCATCCCACCGGGAGACCCGAGAACCCAGCCGGCACGTCCGCCGGCTGGATGGAGTACCGATCAAAGCCGGAAGCGGCTTCGATCGGGTCTCCGATGACGTAACCCGTAGGCAGCGTCCATGACGTCTCGTCCGGGTTACTGTGCTGCAAAAGGCGGCAGATTCAAAAAGTGACTGTATTCAAAAATGCCATTTTCGGCGTTTTGAATACATGAAAGTGTAGAGGAGGGGTTTGGGGTCTTTTAGACCCTCGATCTCTCCATAAAGAGTACCTGTCACTGCATATTGCTGTCACAAGGTATGTTTACATTGCTTGTGACAGCACTAAAAGTCATCAGATTAGTTTTTTTTAAAAACCTGTGTTAAAATTTAAAAAAAAAGAAAAAAATTAAATAGGGAAAAAAAATATTTAGCCGCCCCCATCACAGGAAAAAACAGCTTACGATTCAGACAGAAATGTCTTAGCACTTGACTGCACAGTTTGCGATTCTGACAGGAATCTCCGTTGCTCTGAGCAACCATTATTGTGCAATTTTCTCTTCATCCCACCCTCCCTATCTCCTGTAGAGCAGGCCTCACATTTGTCTTGAGCATTAGAACATAGTCTTTGAGACAAAAAATTGAGTTTCCGCAGATTTTCTTTGGCCATTGCTATTAGCAACCAGGCTGGTAACCCAGGGCGACATCCCGGATGAGCCCCCAAATGTAGCACTACTCCCTGGGTAGCTGCTTGAAGCCGATTCCCCTGGATTACCCATAGCAACAACTTATCAATTTTTAGTACTTTAAGTGTTTGGCTCAGTCAGGAAACAGTACAGGGTATTTGGTTTTTGTTGTTTTTTAGTTTAGAATTTGGGATGGGAGAAGGGATGAGGGGGATACTCCAACTTGATGAACTATGCACAACTTGAGGACATCTAGCTATGTTGAGTGCAGCAAGGCTGCTGCTTCACCTTGCCACTGTAGTGAAGTACTTGATAAGCGAACTGTATTGTGAATTACTCTTCAGGGCCCCGCTTGGTACCCCCTTTACCCTTTACTCTTCAGGGTTATACTTGGCACCCCCTTTACTTTTGCTAACTGTGTGAGCTGACCTTCAATCCTCTGACTTCTCTGGAGTGGTCCCCCTTCCTGGGCAGACCCCTTGGCAAGCCCCCCCCCCCCGGTACTCACGGGCACTGTTTTCCTAGATGACTCTGCCAGCAGCTCCACCGTCAGCTTTCCAGGATCCTTCAGGCTCAGCTCCACACCTGGCTCACTAAGCCGACTGCCAGTGACCACCTTCCTCAGACAGCAGGAGGAGAGACATCGGTCACCCTCCTCCTGGGACTCTGCTTCCCGCCAAAGATGCCCTGTCACATGTGCCCTTGACTTTTATGGTCAATCCCAGGATGCACTGCAGTGGTGCCCTCTCACTGGGACTGCCCCAAAAGCCAGTTTGCCACTGGTCAGTTTTCCTCCACTGTCCAACAGGCTCCCCTACAGTGGGGACACTCCCTCAGACAAAATGACTCACACCTGGACACATGTAACAGGCATAACTAGCAGATCAGGCTCCTCTGATAAGCAGATGGAGCATAGCAATGCTTTTAACCGAGCACCTATCTAGGAGGGTGCTGCATGCGCTTACCGGCCACTTTATTAGGTACACCTGTTCAATTGCTTGGTAACACAAATTGCTAATCAGCCAATCACATGGCAGCATTTAGGCATCTAGACGTGATGAAGACAACTTCCTGAAGTTCAAACCGAGCATCAGAATGGGGAAGAAAGGGAATTTAAATGACTTTAAAGGTGGCATGGTTGTTGGTGCCAGACAGGCTGGTCTGAATATTTCAAAAACTGCTGATCTACTGGGATTTTCATGCACAACCATCCCTCGGGATAACAGAGAATTATGGGAAAAAGAGAAAATATCCAGTGAGCAGCAGTTGTGTGGAGGAAAATAGCTTGTTGGTGTCAGAGGTCAGAGGAGAATGGGCAGACTGGTTCCAGATGATAGAAAGGCCACAGCAGTGGCGGCTGGTGACGTTTTAAGATGGGGGGGGGGGGGGCGCAAGACCCCGCCCTTCTATTTTGACCCCTCCCATTTCTCAGAAGCCCCACCCCTTATAGACTCCACCTATTTTGTCCCCTGTATTTTGCTTGCGTGAACAAATTCTCCCAATATATCACATATTAAGGGGTCTCTCAGTACTAGTATATCCTATAATAGAGAGCAAGGGCCCTATTATGGGATATACTGTGAGAGACACCCTATTATGGGATACACTGACTGAGAGTGGCACAAACTCCACAGTACAGACCCCCTAGCACAAACCCCACAGTACAGGCCCCCTAGCACAAACCCAACAGTACAGACCCCCTAGCACAAACCCCACAGTACAGACCCCCTAGCACAAACCCCACAGTACAGGCACCCTAGCACAAACCCCACAGTACAGACCCTCTAGCACAAACCCCACAGTACAGACCCCCTAGCACAAACCCCACAGTACAGGCCCCCTAGCACAAACCCCACAGTACAGGCCCCCTTTCAATGCAGTGACCAGCGTACATGCCCCCTTTCAATGCAGTGACCAGCGTACATGCCCCCTTTCAATGTAGTGACCAGCATACATGCCCCCTTTCAATGTAGTGACCAGCATACATGCCCCCTTTCAATGTAGTGACCAGCATACATGCCCCCTTTCAATGTAGTGACCAGTATAAATGCCCCCTTTCAATGTAGTGACCAGTATAAATGCCCCTTTCAATGTAGTGACCAGTATACATGCACCTTTCAATGTAGTGACCAGTATACATGCCCCTTTTCAATGTAGTGACCAACATACATGACCCCTTTCAATGTAGTGACCAGCGTACATGCCCCTTTCAATGTAGTGACCAGTGTACATGCCCCCTTCAATGCAGTGACCAGCGTACATGCCCCCTTCAATGCAGTGACCAGCATACCATGCCCCCAATGCAGTGGCCAGTGTACATGTCCCCAATGCAGTGACCAGCGTGCTTGCCCCCTTCAATGCATTGAACAGTGTACATGTCCCCAATGCAGAGTTTAGCGTGCGTGCCCCCTTCAATGCATTAAACAGTGTAGATGTCCCCAATGCAGAGTTTAGCGTGCGTGCCCCCTTCAATGCATTAAACAGTGTACATGTCCCCAATGCAGAGTTTAGCGTGCACTTACCTGGAGGCTGGAGCCCTGTGAGTCACGGTCAGTCACCGGCGCTCTGGTCCAGGCTGAGCTGCTGGATGGCTGCCTGTGGGGCCGGCCGCAGTGAGCAGCCATCAGCCCAGCTGCCAGCCCAGACAGTGCGGACTCGGAGTGTGGGGACTCCTGACGGCGGCGGCGGACAGCAAACTTCACCGGTCTGGCGGGAGTCGCGGGAGCGGCGGGACTGAGTCGAGTCGGACTGTCTGTGTGTCCAGTTGTCTGCGGAGTCGGACTGGAAGTGCAGAGTTGCGGATGCGGGCGTGCAGGCACTGGCCGGCGGAAGAACTGAACCAGGCGGTGGTCACGATTCCCGAAGGTTCTTCTGACTGATGCGGCTTCCTCCGGCGGGAAGGTGTCGGTGATCACGTGAGTGAGATTGACGCCGGGACGCACGCACACACACGTCACAGGTCCCCAGGATGTCCTCCTGTGTGATTGGTCCAGGCTGGAGACTGGACCAATCACAGGCAGGACATCACAAAAGTGGAGAGTGTCAGGGCGCATTGCTCTGCGCCCCGATGACCCCCTGAAGAGCGCCAATCGGCGCCTCTGCTGGCCGAGAGTGGGGTCAAAAACCCCACCCCCCCCCATACCCAGCACACAGTCCGGCGCCCCTAGTGGGTGAAAAATTTACATTTTTTTTTTTTTTGTTTACATTTTTTTTTCTGCTTCTGTTTGGGGGGGAGGCGCCCCTGCGCCCTCTATGGGGGGGAGGCGCCCCTGCGCCCTCTATGGGCGGGCCACCACTGGGCCACAGTAACTAAAACAACCACTTGTTAAAACCAAGGTATGCAGAATTTCATCTCTGAACGCACAAGACCTCAAACTTTGAAGCAGATGGGATACAGCAGCAGAAGACCACACCGGGTGCCACTCCTGTCTGCTAAGAACAGGAAACTGAGGCTACAATTCGCACAGACTCCCCAAATATGGACAATAGAAGATTGGAAAAACATTGCCTGGTCTGATGATTCTCAATTTCAGCTGCGACATTCAGATGGTAGGGTCAGAATGTGGCGTAAAAAACATGAAAGCATTGATCCATCCTGCCTTGTATCACCGGTTCAGGCTGGTAGTAGTAGTGTATTGGTGAGGGGGAGGAGGGGGGGGGGGTAACGGTTCAGGCTGGTAGTAGTGGTGGTGTAATAGTGTGGGGGGGTGGCGGTTCAGGCTGGTGGTGGTGGTGTAATGGTGTGGAGGAGGGGAGGGGGGTAATGTTTCAGGCTGGTAGTGGTGGTGTAATGGAGTGGGGGGGGGGGGGCGGTTAAAGCTGGTGGTGTAATGGTGTGGGGGATATGTTTTGGCACACTTCTGGCCACTTAGTACCAATTGAGCATCATTTAAATGAGTATTGTTGCTGACCATGTCCATCCCTTTATGACTGCAGTGTCCCCATCTTCTGATGGCTCCTTCCAGCAGGATAATGCACCATGTCACAAAGCTCCAATCATCTCACCACTGGTTTCTTCACCATGACAATGAGGTCACTGTCCTCCAATGGCCTCCACACTCATCACATCTCATTCAATAGAGCACCTTTGGGGTGTGGTGGAACGGGAGATTGGTATGATGGATGTGCAGCTGACAAATCTGCAGTAACTGTGTGATGCTATCATGTCACTATGGAGCAAAATCTCTGAGGAACGTTTCCAACACCTTGTTAAATCTATGCCACCAAGAATGAAGGCAAAAGGGGGTCCAACCCGGTACTAGCAAGGTGTACCTAATAAAGTGGCCGGTGAGTGTGTGTGTATATATATATACAGTGGGTACGGAAAGTATTCAGACCCCCTTAAATTTTTCACTCTTTGTTATATTGCAGCCATTTGCTAAAATGATTTAAGTTCATTCTTCTTCCTCATGAATGTACACATAGCACCCCATACTGACAGAAAACACAGAATTGTTGACATTGTTGCAGATTTATTAAAAAAGAAAAACGGAAATATCACATGGTCCTAAGTATTCAGACCCTTTGCTCAGTATTTAGTAGAAGCCCCCTTTTGATCTAATACAGCCAAGAGTCTTTTTGGGAAAGATGCAACAAGTCTTTCACACCTGGATTTGGGGATCCTCTGCCATTCCTCCTTGCAGATCCTCTCCAGTTCTGTCAGGTTGGATGGTAAACGTTGGTGGACAGCCATTTTTAGGTCTCTCCAGAGATGCTCAATTGGGTTTAAGCAGAGATGTATAGTAACGAAGTAGAACTACTTAAGTACTGAAATGCGGTATCTGTACTTTCCTAGAGTAGAATTTTTTTCTCCTACTTCTACTTTTACTTCACTACATTTTTTCGATGATTTCGATACTTCTACTCAAGTATTTTTTTTTTTTGTGCTGCATAGTTACTCGTTACTTTTAAAAAAATTACCACTGCCAGAACAGTAGATGGCAGGTTGCATAAAGCTCAAAAAAATGTGTATAATGTCATTTGTAAATCAGCGCATAGGAAAATAAAGGCTGTGTATAATAAAAGCTGCTATACCAAATCTTTCCAATAAAACGAAAATATGAAACAAACAAATAAATGGTGCTACAGCGCTTAAAGTGCATCAAGAAACTACTAACAAACACAGGTTAATCATTTGAATAAATCATTTGAAATAATAAAAAACAATATGATGTTCAAACTTTTGACTTCTTTCTTTAATAACTACATAACACAGTACTTGTACTTCTACTTTCAGTACTTGAGTAGAATTTTTTTTTCAAAACTACTGGTACTTTTTACTTTTAGTACTTAAGTAGCAAATTTTTTGAAAAAACTACTTGCAATACTTAAGTAAAAAAAATGTTGAATACTTTAGTACTTCTACTTAAGTAACTTTTTCTGTGAGCACTTCCACTTCTACTCAAGTCACTTTTTGATCGAGCACTTGTACTTTTACTCAAGTAGAAATTTCGAGTACTTTATACAAGTCTGGGTTTAAGTCAGGGCTCTGGCTGGGCCATTCAAGAACAGTCACGGAGTTGTTGTGAAGCCACTCCTTCCTTATTTTAGCTGTGTGCTTAGGGTCATTGTCTTGTTGGAAGGTAAACCTTCGGCCCAGTCTGAGGTCCAGAGCACTCTGGAGAAGGTTTTTGTCCAGGATATCCCTGTACTTGGCCGCATTCATCTTTCCCTCGATTGCAACCAGTCATCCTGTCCCTGCAGCTGAAAAACACCCCCACAGCATGATGCTGCCACCACCATGCTTCACTGTTGGGACTGTATTGGACAGGTGATGAGCAGTGCCTGGTTTTCTCCACACATACCGCTTAGAATTAAGGCCAAAAAGTTCTATTTTGGTCTCATCAGACCAGAGAATCTTATTTCTCACCATCTTGGAGTCCTTCAGGTGTTTTTTTAGCAAACTCCATGCGGGCTTTCATGTGTCTTACACTGAGGAGAGGCTTCCGTCGGGCCACTCTGCCATAAAGCCCCGACTGGTGGAGGTCTGCAGTGATGGTTGACTTTCTACAACTTTCTCCCATCTCCTGACTGCATCTCTGGAGCTCAGCCACAGTGATCTTTGGGTTCTTCTTTACCTCTCTCACCAAGGCTCTTCTCCCCCGATTGCTCAGTTTGGCCGGACGGCCAGCTCTAGGAAGGGTTCTGGTCGTCCCAAACGTCTTCCATTTGAGGATTATGGAGGCCACTGTGCTCTTAGGAACCTTAAGTGCAGCAGAAATCTTTTTGTAACCTTGGCCAGATCTGTGCCTTGCCACAATTCTGTCTCTGAGCTCTTCAGGCAGTTCCTTTGACCTTATGATTCTCATTTGCTCTGACATGCATTGTGATCTGGAAGGTCTTATATAGACAGGTGTGTGGCTTTCCTAATCAAGTCCAATCAGTATAATCAAACACAGCTGGACTCAAATGAAGGTGTAGAACCATCTCAAGGATGATCAGAAGAAATGGAAAGCACCTGAGTTAAATATATGAGTGTCACAGCAAAGGGTCTGAATACTTAGGACCATGTGATATTTCAGTTTTTCTTTTTTAATAAATCTGCAACAATGTCAACAATTCTGTGTTTTTCTGTCAGTATGGGGTGCTATGTGTACATTCATGAGGAAGAAGAATGAACTTAAATGATTTTAGCAAATGGCTGCAATATAACAAAGAGTGAAAAATTTAAGGGGGTCTGAATACTTTCCGTACCCACTATTATTTATATATATATATATATATACACTGCTCAAAAAAAGGAACACTTTGAAAAAACAATCTCAATAGAAAAAAATATCATGCTGGATATCTATACTGGTATTTACTGGGTAATGTGTTAGGATCTATACTGGTATGGACTGGGTAATGTTTTAGGATCTATACTGGTATGGACTGGGTAATGTGTTAGGATCTATACTGGTATGGACTGAGGACTGTGTTAGGATCTATACTGGTATAGACTGGGTAATGTGTTAGGATCTATACTGGTATGGACTGGGTAATGTGTTTGTATCTATACTGGTATGGACTGGGTAATGTGTTAGGATCTATACTGGTATGGACTGGGTAATGTGTTAGGAAGGAAAGGATGTCACATTGTTTGATGGAAATGAAAATTATCACCCTACAGAGGGCTGAATTCAAAGACACCCCGAAAATCAAAGTGAAAAAATGATGAAGCAGGTGAGTCCATTTTTGCTAATACTTCATTGCAGCAACTCAGAATGATACTCAGTAGTTTGTATGTATGCCTGGCAACAATCGGGGGATGCTCCTAAAAAGACGATGAATGGAGTCCTGGGGTATTTCCCAGATCTGGACCAGGGCATCACTGAGCTCCTGAAAAGACTGAAGTACAACCAGGGGGCATCGGATGTACCGAGAGGTGTTCTATTGGATTTAGGTCAGGCGAGTGTGGGGGCCATTCAATGGTATCAATTCCTTCATCCTCCAGGAACTGGCTGCATACTCTCACCACATGAGGCCGGGCATTGTCATACACCAGGAGGAACCCAGGACTCACTGCACCAGCGCTGGGTCTGACAATGGGTCCAAGGATTTCATCCTGACACCTAATGGCAGTCAGGGTACCAGTATCCAGCCTCTAGAGGTCTGTGTGTCCCTCCATGGATTTGCCTCCCCAGACCATCACTGACCATCACCCAACCGGTCATGCTGAACGATGTTACAGGCAGCACAATGTTCTCCACGGCTACTCCAGAACCTTTCCCGTCTGTCACATGTGCTCAGGGTGAACCTCCTCTAATCTGTAAATATCACAGGGCGCCAGTGGTGGAGCTGCCAATTCTGGTGTTCAATGGCAAATGCCAATGGAGTTCCACAGTGCCGGGCAGTGAGCACAGGGCCCACTAGAGGACATCGGGCCCTCAGACCACCCTCATGAAGTCTGTTTCTGCTTGTTTGGTCAGAGACATTCACACCAGTGTCCTGCTGGAGGTCATTTTGTAGGGCTCTGGCAGTGCTCATCCTGTCCCTCCTTGCACAAAGGAGCAGATACCTGTCCTGCTGATGGGTTAAGGACCTTCTATGGTCCTTCTCCTCCATGCTCTTGAGACTATGCTTGAGACTTGAGGAAACCTTCAGGCAATGGCACGCATTGATGTGCCATCCTGGAATAGTTGGACTGCCTGTGCAACCTCTATAGGGTCCAGGTATGGCCTCATGCTACCAGTAGTGACACTGACCCTAGCCAAAGGCAAAACTAGTGAAATACAGTCAGAAAAGATGAGTAGGGGAAAAAAAAGTCAGTGGCCTTCACCTGTAAAACCATTCCTGTTTTGGAGGTTGTCTCATCGTTGCCCATCTAGTGCACCTGTTGTTAATTTCAAAGCAGATGAAACTGATTACCAACCCTCTCTGCTATTTAACTGACTAGATCAATGTCTCAGGCGTTGAATTGACTTGATGCTATACTCTGATTAAAAAGCGTTCCTTTAATGTTTTTGAGCAGTGTATATATATATATATATATATATATATATATATATATAGACAGAGAGAGAGGGAGACTGCTGTAACTTCTGTTAAAATCAAAACAAAACCAAAACTGTGAAACCTTCGGAGTCGACTGAAAATGTCTATTCTCGGCCTAGCGTGCAGATCTGCAGGAAACAAAAAGACAGCAATGAGAATGCCTCCAGCGATGTGCATGGCCATACGAAATAATGCTGATTGCGGAATATACCCAGAGCTGTGACTTCATGTGTTATTCTCCGCTCACAGTTTATAAGAAGTGAGAGCAAGGTGCCGGCTCCCTGATGGGGAAGTTAAAACAATGAAACAATATAGAGAATTGTATTCTAGAAGAGGAAATAACAGGTCTTAGCCACTTACTGAACAACAAAGGGTTCTAAAACTAGAAATGTAACACGTCTTAGAATGTTTGCCTCGCTTCACCCTGACCCGCAGACACATGGAGAATCAGTGATAGAGTCTCTGGGTGTTGGTGGGAAGTCTCTGCTGTTCATTGCAAGCCAGCACGGGTCTTATGACTCCAACCTTGATGGCCTGAGCTGTATAATCCACTCAGTATCCTAGGCAAGAGCCCTGGGCCCTTTGGGTATTTAGGGGGCCCAGCGACAACCTTCATTCTCCTACAGTAGAAGCCAGCACAAGCCTATTGACTTCAACCTTGATGGCTGCAGCTGGATAATCCACACTGTAACCTAGACACCAACACAGGTCTAATAACTCCAACCTTGATGGCCGGAGCTGTATAATCCACTCAGTATCCTAGGCAAGAGCCCTGGGCCCTTTGGGTATTTAGGAGGCCCAGCGACAACCTTCATTCTCCTACAGTAGAAGCCAGCACAAGCCTATTGACTTCAACCTTGATGGCTGCAGCTGGATAATCCACACTGTAACCTAGACACCAACACAGGTCTAATAACTCCAACCTTGATGGCCGGAGCTGTATAATCCACTTGGTATCCTAGGCAAAAGCCCTGGGCCCTTTGGATATTCAGGGGGCCCATCTAAAACATTAATTCTCCTAAAATAGAAGCCAGCACAGGTCTAATGACTCAAACCTTGATTACCAGAGCTGTATAATCCACCTGGTAACCTAAGCAGGAGCCTCGAGTCCTGTGGGTGTTCAGAGGGCTTTGCTACAACCTCCATTCTCCTACAGTAGCCACCAGCACAGGTCTAATGACTCCAACCTTGATGGCCAGAGCTGTATAATCCACTTGGTTACCTAGGTAACAACCTTGGGCCCTTCAGGGAGCCCAGCTACAACCTTATTCTCCTGCAGTAGAAGCCAGCACAGGTCAAACGACTCCAACTTTGACGACTGGAGCTGTATAATCCACTTGGTAACCCAAGCAGGAGCCTCAAGCCCTGTGGGGGGGGGGGGGGGGTTCAGGAGGCCCAGCTACAACCTTAATTCTCCTATAGTAGAAGCCAGCACAAGTTTAAGGACACCAACCTTGATAGCCGTAGATGTACCTAAGTAACCTAGGCAAGAGCTTTGAGCCCTGTAGGTGTTCAGGGAGTCAAGCTGCAACCTCCATTCTCCTACAGTAGCAGCCAGAACAGGTCTAATGACTCCAACCTTGATGGCCAGAGCTGTATAATATACACTGTAATGTAGACAAGAGCCTTGGGCCCTTTGGATAATCAGGGGCCCAGCTACAACCTTAGTTCTCCTACAGTAGAAGCCAGCACAAGCCTATTGACTTCAACCTTGATGGCTGGAGCTGGATAATCCACACTGTAACCTAGACAACAACACAGGTCTAATAACTCCAACCTTGATGGCTGGAGCTGTATCATCCACTTGGTATCCTAGGCAAAAGCCCTGGGCCCTTTGGATATTCAGGGGGCCCAGCTAAAACCTTAATTCTCCTAAAGTAGAAGCCAGCACAGGTCTAATGACTCAAACCTTGATTACCAGAGCTGTATAATCCACCTGGTAACCTAAGCAGGAGCCTCGAGTCCTGTGGGTGTTCAGAGGGCTTTGCTACAACCTCCATTCTCCTACAGTAGCAGCCAGCACAGGTCTAATGACTCCAACCTTGATGGCCAGAGCTGTATAATCCACTTGGTGACCTAGGTAAAAACCTTGGGCCCTGTGGATATTCAGGGAGCCCAGCTAAAACCTTATTCTCCTGCAGTAGAAGCCAGCACAGGTCAAATGACTCCAACTTTGACGACTGGAGCTGTATAATCCACTTGGTAACCTAAGCAGGAGCCTCAAGCCCTGAGGGTGTTCAGGAGGCCCAGCTACAACCTTAATTCTCCTATAGTAGAAGCCAGCACAGGTTTAATGACCCCAACCTTTATAGCCGTAGCTGTACCTAGGTAACCTAGGCAAGAGCTTTGAACCCTGTAGGTGTTCAGGGGGTCATGCTACAACCTCCATTCTCCTACAGTAGCAGCCAGAACAGGTCTAATGACTCCAACCTTGATGGCCGGAGCTGTATAATCCACACTGTAATGTAGACAAGAGCCTTGGGCCCTTTGGATAATTAGGGGCCCAGCTACAACCTTAGTTCTCCTACAGTAGAAGCCAGCACAGGTCTATTGACTCCAACCTTGATGGCTAGAGCTGTATAATCCACTTGGTAACCTAGGCAAGAGCCTTGGGCCCTTTGGATATTCAGCTACAACTTTCAATATCCTGCAGTAAAAGCCAGCACAAGTCTAATAACTCCGAACCTTGATGGCTGGAAATGGATAATCCATACGGTAACCTAGGCAGGAGCTTCAAGCCCTCTGGACATTCAGAGGGCCCTGCTTCACCTCGAACTGCAGACACACAGAGAATTGGTGGTGCAGTCTGGGTGTTGGCGGGTTGTTCCTGCTGTACGGTAGAAGCCAGCACAGGTCTAGTGACTTCAACCTTTATGGCTGGAGATAGATTATCCACATTGTAACCTAAGCAGGACCCTTGGGCCCTGTGCATATTTAGGGGGCCCTACTACACACTTCATTCTCCTGCAGTAGAAGCCAACACAGTTTTAATGACTCCAAGATTGATGGCCAGACCTGTATAATCCACTTGGTAACCTCTGCAAGAGCTTTGGGCCCTTTTGGATATGCAGGAGGCCCAGTTACAACCTTCATTACAACCTTCATTCTTGTACAGTAGAAGCCAGCACAGGTCTTTTGACTCCAACCTTGATGGCCAGAGCTGTATAATTCACATTGTAAATGGAGACAAGAGCCCTGGGCCCTTTGGATATTCAGGGTGCCCAGCAATAACCTTCATGACCCTCCAGTAAATTGGAAGGGGATTTCGCAGTTGGTGCCCTTGTCTGTCACTTCATAATAGAAAATGAACTTGAGGGCAGTTGGTCTTTGATTGGATCCTGACTGTGGTGCTGACTGTGTCAACTACATTGTCCCCAGTTCTGTCTATGGTTTCTGGAACACCCCTCATCCTCTCATTCTCCATGTGTCCTGTAGTGCTGTCCTAGGGTGACAACACTGCTCTTCCCCCTAGGACAGGACAGTGTGTTACTGGCAGGATCACCAGGAGAAAACAAAGAGAATAAAGGTTCAAGCCATCTTCATTCTAGGCACACACAGCCTCATAATCTGAACACCAACACAAAGTACAAGCCTGCAATCTACAGTTCTTATCTGCCATTGAAATTATCAATTTATAATTTTAATGGTAGTTTTATTTTAACAGTGAGAGACAGAATAACAAAAATATCCAGAAAAACGCATTTCAAAAAATGTATAAATTTATTTGCATTTTACTTAGTGAAATAGGTATTTGATCCCCTATCAATCGGCAAGATTTCTGACTTCCAGGTGTCTTATATACAGGAAACAAGCTGAGATTAGGAGCACTCTCTTAAAGGGAGTGCTCCTAATCTCAGCTTGTTACCTGTATAGAAGACACCTATCCACAGAAGCAATCATTCAATCAGATTCCAATCTCTCCACCCTGTCCAAGACCAAAGAGCTGTCCAAGGATATCAGAGACAAGATTGTAGACCTACACAAGGCTGGAATGGGCTACAAGATCATTGCCAAGCAGCTTGGTGATAGGGTGACAACAGTTGGTGCAATTTGCAAAATGGAAGAAACACAAAATAACTGTCAAATTCCTTCGGTCTGGGGCGCCATGCAAGATCTCACCTCGTGGTGTTTCAATGATCATGAGATTGGTGAGGAATCAGCCCAGAACTACACGGGAGAATCTTGTCAATGATCTCAAGGTGGCTGGGACCATAGTCACCAACAAAGCAATTGGTAAAGCACTACGCTGTGAAGGACTAAAATCCTGCAGTGGCCACAAGGTCCCCCTGCTCAAGAAAGCACATGTACAGGCCCGTCTGAAGTTTTCTGATGAACATCTGGATGATTCAGAGGAGAACTGGGTGAAAGTGTTGTGGTCAGATGAGACCAAAATCGAGCTCTTTGGCATCAACTCAACTCGCCGTGTTTGGAGGAGGAGGAATGCTGCCTATGACTCAAAGAACACCATCCCCACCATCAAACATGGAGGTGGAAAGATTATGCTCTGGGTTTTTTTTCTAATTGGGGACAGGACAACTTCACCGCATCAAAGGGACAATGGACGGGGCCATGTATCGTCAAATCTTGGGTGAGAACCTCCTTCCCTTAGCCTGGGTATTGAAAATGGGTTATGGATGGTTATTCCAGCATGACAATGACCCTCAACGCACAGCCAAAGCAACAAAGGAGTGGCTCAAAAAGAAGCACATTAAGGTCCTGGAGTGGCCTAGCCAGTCTTCACCCCTTAATCCCATAGAAAATATGTAGAGGGAGCTGAAGGTTCGAGTTACCAAACGTCAGTCTCAAAACCTTAATGACTTGGAGAAGATCTGCAAAAAGGAGTGGGACAAAATCCCTCCTGAGATGTGTGCAAACCTGGTGGCCAACTACAAGAAACGTCTGACCTCTGTGATTGCCAACAAGAGTTTCTCCACCAAGTACTAAGTCATGTTTTGCGAAGGGTTCAAATACTTATTTCGCTCATTAGCCACTTTAACCCCGCCCACCGTACATTTACTGCGGCACTCTGCCGCTGCTGGGCAAAGTGACGTAGCCCTACGTCGCTCGCTCAGGAGACTGTAGGGGGCGACAGCGGCACACTTTTACCCCAGCTTGTTCCCTGGGGAGCCAGCGCATGTGACCGGTGGCTCCGATGGCCGCCGGGCACTCGCGATCTCCCGCAGCAGAGAGAGATTTAAACACAGCCGTCTGTCATTCTCCCTGAAGTGATCACAGAGGCTATGCGATCCTGCTATATAGGATCCCATGTCTCTGTTGTTACTTCACTAGCCACGCCCCCTGACAGTTAGAATCATGCCCCTAGGGACACACTTAACCCCTTGATCACCAATAAAGTTAACCCCTTCCCTGCCAGTGTCATTTTTACAGTAACCGTGCATATTGTTAGCACTGATTACTGTAGTAATGTCACTGGTACCCCCAAAAGTGTTCATAAATGTCAGTTAGGGGTCCCATCTGTCCGCAAAAAAAATTGCAGATCGCCGCCATTACTAGTTAAAAAAAACAATAAAAATTACATAAATCTTCCCCAAAGTTAGTAAACGCAATAACCTTTGCGCAAACCAATCAAAATACGCTTATTGCGATTTTTTTTTACCAAACATATGTAGCAGAAAACAAATTGGCCTAAAATGCTAAAAAATTTTGATTTTTAAATTTTTTTTTTGGAGAATTTCATACAAAAAAATGTGAAAAATATAATTTTTTCAAAATTGTCGCTCTTTTTTTGTTTATAGCGCAAAAAATAAAAATCGCACAGGTGATCAAATACCACCAAAAGAAAGCTCTGTTTGTGGGACAAAAAGGACGTCAATTTCATTTGGGTACAGCGTCGCACGACCGCGCAATTGTCCATTAAATTCATGCAGTGCTGAATCGCAAAATAGGGCCTGGTCATTGAGCAGCCAAATCCTCCGGGGCTAAAGTGGTTAAAATGCAAATCAATTTATATAATTTTTGAAATGCGTTTTTCTGGACATTTTTGTTGTTATTCTGTCTCTCACTGTTAAAATAAAACTTACCATTAAAATTATAGACTGATCATTTCTTTGTCAGTGGGCAAACGTACAAAATTAGCAGGGGATCAAATACTTTTTTCCCCTCACTGTATATTGATATACTGACACAGGGGTGACTGCAATGGATATAAATCACTGGGAGGATATTGTTGTTTTTTTGTTTTTTTTCTCTGCAAAATCAGCTTTAGATTTTGATTTGATTGAGGTTTCGATTTATGAGGGGTGGATGGTGTTTTCAGGGTGCGGCACAGTGCAGAGGATGTTGTGGGGAGCTGCGGTGACAGTAAAGAGCCGGGTTCTTCAAGGTGATCAGGGGTGGGGACACACAGATGTCTTGTCATCTGCCCAAAAAAAAAAAAACTGCTGAAAAGTTTGACATCTATTATATTCAGTAATGCAGAACTCGTGACTGCAATCTCTGATTGGGAATCCCCGGGGGGGAAAGAATCCTCCGACAATTTAAAAAATTTCCAAATGATAAGATAAACCTGCTAAAGGGCAAGTACAGTGAGCACATCAATACTGCAGGGTCTATCCTGGGGCTTGTTCACACCAGTCCTGTGGTGCGTTACTGCAGTGATTTCTGCACATGGTAGTGTGTTGCGGTGTCATTCATTTTAAATCACACCAGTGGTGGCTGGTGCATTGGGGGGAGCAGGGGCGTTGCTTCCCCCATGCATGCGTCCGGCCCCCTAATCTACATGCAGGACGCCGGACGCATGGATTCCAATGTGTTTTTTTTTTTTTTTTTGAAGCATGTGATTAGAGCCAGAGGCTCTAATAGGCTTCAAAAAAGGGTGGGCTCGGGGCGCAGAGCACTGCACCCTGAGCCCACCCAGTTGTGTGACAATAGCGAATGAATATTTGCTATTATCACACGGATCCTCCTCCCAGTCAATCAGGAAGTGGGTCCTGTGACCCGTTTTCCCGATTGGCCGAAAGGAGAGGCCATGCTATTGGCCAAGAAGGAGGCATGGTGTGGCCCGTCTGCTGTCCCCCCGGCCCATGGAGCAACAGCCACCACTGAATCCCACCCCAACGCAGGCCAGTGTGCATTGCACCATGCGGCACGGTGTAGCGTGCTGCAAAATGTGCAGCAGGATCTCAATATTTTTGCATAGGTTGGGTTGCATCATATTCATTATAAAGGGCCTCTGAACACCGCATGCAGCAACGCCCCTCATAATGCAGTCAGCATGCTTCAGGGGCACAGCAAAAATGAAACCATGACTTACGGCGTTACAGATGCAGATTGCGACCCATTCAAGGGAATGGAGCTGTGCCGAAACTACCCTGCGGCTGTGCAGTGAGTCGCCGTTTTGAAGGTTAAAGCTGAATTCCAGAAATTCAGCTACTTTGTAGAAAGTGGAGGCACACTGTGGGTTAAGTCCAAGGTGGTGCATGATATCTCATGGGCTTGTCTCTGTTATATCTGAGGTTTATGGCTCTGCTGAAGCATACACTGACACTTGGGGCTGTCAGCAGCTATTCCCATTCTGCTGCCCATTCAGAGAAGCCTTTGCATTTTGTGAATGAGTTCACATCTAACCAAGGACACAACAAAGCTCCTAGTTCACTCCCTGGTCATCTCCCGCCTCGACTACTGCAGTTCCCTTCTCATTGGCTTACCTCTACATAGGCTCCTCCCCCCTTCAATCCATCATGAATGCTGCTGCAAGACTCATCCACCTTACCATGTCCGCTACTCCTCTCTGTCAATCCCTCCACTGGCTTCCACTCACCCAACTAATTCAATTCAAAATACTAACAACGTCTTACAAAGCAATCCACAATTTAGCTCCCAGGTAGATCACTAGCCTAGTCTCAAAATACCAACCTAATCGCTGTCTTCGTTCCTCTCAAAACCTCCTGCTCTCTAGCTCCCTCGTCACCTCCTCCCATACTCGCCTACAGAACTTTTCCAGAGCCTCTCCAATCCTATGGAACTCCTTACCCCAATCTGTCTGATATAAGACAACAAGAATCCGACAGTATATTATACAATGCTTAGATGGTATATGAAGAATCCATAATCTCAAAGGACACCTTGACACGTGAGGATTGTAGCATCAATAGTGAATAGGACTGGAACAATAAGCACCTCCACCACACAGAAAAAACACTTGGCCTCTTACCAGATCCAAATGATCACTGCTCTCACAGTGATCATAAGTGCCTTGAGATCTTAGTGGAGATCAGCCTTAGAACAACCTATGTTGAATCCAGGATCATCCAGAGCCAGGTGGTATAAAAAAGCAGCTCTCCCATAAATCAAAGAGACAAAGGAGGACAAATAGTGCAGCACGTTCCAAATCATACATAAAATTTATTGAAGCAGAGATACGCTCACTATAAATAAAATGTTACACACTTTAAAATATACCAGAGCGGGCATCAGCTGTTTGTAAGACCGCTGTGCAGAGGCGTATTCCTTCCGGATTGTGACGTTGGTATACGAGCAAACTCCGCCTACATGTTTCGCAGGCGACTGCGTCATCAGGGGGGAGTGGCCTATCGCAACGGACGTCACTTATAATGCGTGCGGTCCAGGGAGCCTGCTTCCGTTCTCTATTTTGCATAATGGGGACGGTCTGCTGACGGCTTTTTCCCTCCTCTGGCTTCCGGGCCTAGCCGCTATATAAGTGACTACTTGACAAAGGAGTGCGCATGCCCAGGATCGGACTTCCGCACAGACTCCGAAACGCGTTGTGAGCCCAGACTGCCCACACTTCCTGCCCACACTCCCGTGACGTCAGACGCCGCCGCACCAGCCTTCTCACCGCTGGTCTTGGAGATCCGGAAGACAAGAGCAGGCCTCTCCAGTCCTCCGGATGGCTGGATGCCTGGAAGCTGCACACACCACCAGCCACTCTCAGAGCGCCACGTCTGACCCGCTTATTTCCTTACCTATATGTAAGTTACTACATTATTGCTGTAATAAAAATAACTTTTACCACACTTAAGAGGCGCTTTCCCCTCCTTTTACTTTTCTGCAAAGAGTTGACTTCACTCCTTCGGTCAGCAGCCCTGAGTGCCCTTCGATCCATCCATCCACTCCTGGATCCACCCCGGACCTGTTCATCCCTCACTGGATTCCAGGTCGATTTAACCTTTTTTATTCTTCAGGGACTCGCACATGGACTCTATATCCTCCCCTTGTGCATACCCACCATATTACCAAGCCGACCTGTATCCGGGTTTCACCTGCGATACACGTCCTAACCCTGTATTGTAGCTGAAACTTTCTAGCACTACCTATGAGCGCCATACTGCCTACCATTTTTTACTAGGATCTGGTAAGAGGCCAAGTGTTTTTCTCTGTGTGATGGAGGTGCTTATTGTTCCAGTCCTATTCACTATTGATGCTACAATCCTCACGTGTCAAGGTGTCATTTGTGATTATGGATTCTTCATATACCATCTAAGTGTGGACTTATTACTCACTGTGGACTTTATTAAGCGCTGCATTTTATCTATGTTACTTTTTATCATTTTCTGTGATTAATGCTGGCTGCTATCCATTTTGGGAAGCGCGGTTATTCTTCTTTTTATATCATTTTTATTATACATTGCGGATATATAGCCGTGCAGCTTGGCGTATTTACGACATAAAAAATTCCATAGGGGTCATTGTTGTGATATCTGAGAGCTGGGATAAAGTGCGTAGATAATGTGAGATTTGGGTAAATCTATAGTATTAAGACACAGGCAAGGCGTATTTCTCAATCAATTTCTGTCTTGTTAGAATTCCCCTATGATCACAAACATCGGCTATGCGTAGGAGCCCCTTATTCCTCCACCACATGAATGTTCTAGGGGAGAGACCCGGGGGGAACCCGCTATTGTTGAGCACAGGAGCCAAGGGGGTGTGGAGTAATTTAAAATTGTGAGCTTTCACACATGCTGTCCGTTTGTCCATTTTTCATCCATCCGTTGACGGATGAAAAACGGACATCAATGTATCTCTATGTAAAAACTGATGACAACGGATGATCATCAGTTAACATCCGTTTTCATCCGCTTCTGTCAATGTCCGTTTTTTTTGAACGGATGAATGCCCTATTTTTCATCCGTCAAAAAAAACGGATCGGACGAAAAAGGGATGACAACAGATGACAGCTCCGTCTCCGCTTGCAGAGCGGAGAGGGAGGTGTCTCAGCACCCGCTGCCCTCTATGGGGGATCGGAGGAGAGCGGACCGCTTGTCCGCTCTCATCAGATCCGCTCCGCTCCGATTACTGAACGGATGGAAAAATAGGGTTTCCATCCGTCCAGATTTCAGCACAGGATCGGATGCGGATGGCAGCGGGTGTCAGCGGAGGTGACCTCCGCTGACACCCGCTGCCCATAGAGCTGCATGGAGGATCCGATCAGATCCGCCTAAAAAACTGACAGGCGGATCTGATCGGACCGCCCGTGTGAAAGAGCCCTTAGACAGTCTGTCCCAAATAGCCAGTGAATGGGATAGGGCCGGGCATAAAATGGGGGGGAGGGGGCGCTCTTTAGGCGGTTGCCGTAAAATATGGGAAATCGACTTGTCAGGAAAAGAGCGCGCCTCCAGCTGCATCTAGATAGTAGGGGAACATGTCGAGTGAAACTTCACTAGTTGGGCCAGTTTGGCAGCATAGTAATACTTCATCAAATCTGGCACCCCCAGGCCACCTCTGCATCTAGGAGTAAATAGCATCTGTCTGTTTACCCTAGGTCTCTTTTTCCTCCAGATACAGATAAAGGACAACACTTTACCCTGAAACTTCTGTACATCCGTTCTATGCAAAGCAATAGGCAACGTGCGAAACAAATATAACACTTTGGTAGGATATTCATCTTTACTGAGTTTAGTCTGCCAAACCAGGACGGGGGTTGAAGCAGCCATGTCAGCCAGTAGACGAGCAAAGAGGGGTGGATAATTTCTAGCATATAGCGTGTGTGCAAGGATGGCTTCAAATGTATGCCAAAGTAAGGCAGTGCCTCTGTCTGCCAAATAAATTTATAGGACTGCTGTAAGACGGCGATCGTCGATCCCTCCAGAGAGATATTCATCGCTTGCGATTTGTCTTGATCAGTTTTCAAACCTGATATATGTGCAAACTTGTCAAGCAGCACAAAAAGGTTGGGAAGGGTTGTGATCGATGATTAGATCAGGGCCAAAATATCATCCGCAAACAGGATGCACTTGTACTCCGACCCCCCGCAGACTACACCCCTAATATCTGCAGATGCACGGATTTTGATTGCCAGTGGTTCTAAAGCCAACACAAAAAGTAGGGGGGATAAGGGGGCAACCTTGACGGGTTCTGTCTTCTGTCACATCATCAATAAACACCAATGACCCAGTGCCACTGGAAGCCAGGCATGCCCATGCCATCACACAGCCTCCACCATGTTTTACAGATGACGTTGTGTGCTTTGGATCATGAGCTGTTCCAAGCCTTCTCCACGCTTTTCTTCCCCTCATTCTGGTACAGATTAATCTTAGTTTTATCCGTCCAAAAAATGCTTTTCCAGAACTGGTCTGGCTTTTTTAGATTTTTTTTTTGGCAAAGTCTAATCTGGCTTTTCTATTCTTCAGGCTTATGAATGGTTTGCACCTTGTGGTGAACCCTCTGTATTTGCTCTTTTGAAGTCTTCTCTTGATTTTAGACTTTGACAATGATGTGCCCACCTCCTGGAGAGTGTCATTCACTTGTCTGGATGTTGTGAATGGGTTTTTCTTTACCATAGAGAGGATCCTGCGATCATCCACCACTGTTGTCTTCCATGTACGGTCCAGGCCTTTTTATGTTGCTAAGCTCACCAGTGTGTCGTTCTTTCCTCGGACGTCCAGGCCTTTTTATGTTGCTAAGCTCACCAGTGTGTCGTTCTTTCCTCAGACGTCCAGGCCTTTTTATGTTGCTAAGCTCACCAGTGTGTCGTTCTTTCCTCGGACGTCCAGGCCTTTTTATGTTGCTAAGCTCACCAGTGTGTCGTTCTTTCCTCGGACGTCCAGGCCTTTTTATGTTGCTAAGCTCACCAGTGTGTCGTTCTTTCCTCTGATGTTTAGGCCTTTTTATGTCGCTAAGCTCACCAGTGTGTTGTTCTTTCCTCGGACGTCCAGGCCTTTTTATGTTGCTAAGCTCACCAGTGTGTCGTTCTTTCCTCAGACGTCCAGGCCTTTTTATGTTGCTACACTCCAGTGTGTCGTTCTTTCCTCAGATGTCCAGGCCTTTTTATGTTGCTAAGCTCACCAGTGTGTCGTTCTTTCCTCGGACGTCCAGGCCTTTTTATGTTGCTAAGCTCACCAGTGTGTCGTTCTTTCCTCGGACGTCCAGGCCTTTTTATGTTGCTAAGCTCACCAGTGTGTCGTTCTTTCCTCGGACGTCCAGGCCTTTTTATGTTGCTAAGCTCACCAGTGTGTCGTTCTTTCCTCTGATGTTTAGGCCTTTTTATGTCGCTAAGCTCACCAGTGTGTTGTTCTTTCCTCGGACGTCCAGGCCTTTTTATGTTGCTAAGCTCACCAGTGTGTCGTTCTTTCCTCAGACGTCCAGGCCTTTTTATGTTGCTAAGCTCACCAGTGTGTTGTTCTTTCCTCGGACGTCCAGGCCTTTTTATGTTGCTAAGCTCACCAGTGTGTCGTTCTTTCTTTGGACGTCCAGGCCTTTTTATGTTGCTACACTCCAGTGTGTCGTTCTTTCCTCAGATGTCCAGGCCTTTTTATGTTGCTAAGCTCACCAGTGTGTCGTTCTTTCCTCGGACGTCCAGGCCTTTTTATGTTGCTAAGCTCACCAGTGTGTCGTTCTTTCTTTGGACGTCCAGGCCTTTTTATGTTGCTAAGCTCACCAGTGTGTCATTCTTTCCTCAGATGTCCAGGCCTTTTTATATTGCTGAGCTCACCAGTGTGTTCTTCTTTCCTCAGAATGTACCAAAGTGTTGATTTGGCCACTCCTAATGTTGCTGTTATCTCTGATGGATTGGTTTCGTTTTTGAAGCCTTACAATGGCCTGTTTCACTTGCATGGACAGCTCCTTTGAACGTATGATGTAGGTTCACAGCAATAGACTCCAAATGAAAATACCACACTTATAATAAACTCTGGACCTTTTACCGGCTTAATTGAAGAAATAGCAAAAAAATAGCCCACACCTGGCCATGAAACAGCTTTTGATTCAATTATCCAATTACTTTTGGTCCTTTGAAAAAAAGGGGGATGACTATTCGTAAGGGCTGTAATTCCTAAACCCTTCCTCCGATTTGGATGTACATACCCTCAAATTAAACCTGAGAGTGTGCACTTTGAGCCCAACTATAACTTGAATATGTTTTGGTAAATACCTGAAAAAAAACTAAAATTGTGTATGTGTCCAAATTTATATGGACCTAACTGTATATTATTCATAGTATTGAGTGATATCCCACTCATGGTTTAGGCCTTTGGGGATACATATGTATCCAGTCTAAAGATCCAGTAGACCTCCCTTCTACATAAAAGAGAGAAGCAGTTGCCACCACGAGACAGACAATCAATCCTTTCAACTATTTAGACTTTAAATGATTGTACATTTTAATGGTGAATTTGATTTTGAAATTTGAATTTGAAATTGAAGTGCCTAGCCAAGTTCGTTTTTTGTTAGTTCTGATATCGGAAAAATGATCTGTCATTCTATCACTTAGTCGTCTGGTCGTCCTTCCTACCTACCTCATTTCCATTCATTATTAATTTTATTAATTGTTATTAATATTAATATTTTCCAATTACTAATATTAATATACATTTTTCCAATTACTTTTTTTTTCCTTAGTGGTTTTAATGTGATAAAAACAATCAGGAATATACTTTTATTGGATTCAGGGAGGGAGAATTCGTGTTTTTGCATCTTTTTATATTTGCATTTGGTCATTCTATTTTGTTTCAATATTATCTTAGGATCAATATTTTTTACTTCATTATTCTTTTTTTTTTTGTACTTTTTATTATTTATTAATTTTTTTCATTTTTTTTGTAATTCACAGCCTTAGGGGCTTTAATTATCCCACAATTTTTAACTATAAAAAAGTCCCGGCTCACACTGGTGCGATGCGGGAAACCCTGTGAATCAGTGCCGGTTCCCGCATTGCACCAGAATTGCCACAGTGGTTCAGACTGAGATCTGCGAATCGCTTGGGGGTGTCGATGTAGAGTTAATGACACCCCCGGATTGGTTCACAGATATCAGTGTGAACTGTGAAATGCAGCAGGAATCGAATCGAATCGAATAGGTGCTGACTCTTCACCAGCCCACCATCCGGCTGACTCTTCACCAGCCCACTACCCGGCTGACTCTTCCCCAGCCCACTACCCGGCTGACTCTTCCCCAGCCCACTACCCGGCTGACTCTTCCCCAGCCCACTACCCGGCTGACTCTTCACCAGCCCACTTGGCTGACTCTTCACCAGCCCACTTGGCTGACTCTTCACCAGCCCACCAGGCTGACTCTTCACCAGCCCACTACCCGACTGACTCTTCACCAGCCCACTACCCGACTGACTCTTCACCAGCCCACTACCCGGCTGACTCTTCACCAGCCCACTACCCGGCTGACTCTTCACCAGCCCACTACCCGGCTGACTCTTCACCAGCCCACTACCCGGCTGACTCTTCACCAGCCCACTACCCGGCTGACTCTTCACCAGCCCACTACCCGACTGACTCTTCACCAGCCCACTACCCGGCTGACTCTTCACCAGCCCACTACCCGGCTGACTCTTCACCAGCCCACTACCCGGCTGACTCTTCACCAGCCCACTACCCAGGTAACTCTTCACCAGCCCACCCAACTGACTCTTCACCAGCTCACCACCCGGCTGACTCTTCACCAGCCCACCCAGTTGACTCTTCATTAGCCCACCCGTCTGACTCTTCATTAGCCCACCCGGCTGACTCTTCATCAGCCCACCCCCTGGGTGACTCTTCACCAGTCCACCACCCGGCCAACTCTTCACCAGCCCACCGGGCTAAATCTTCACCAGCCCACCCAGATGACTCTCAGGAGAGCTCCAGTGAAAGGCAGAAGACTTAAAGTGTTACTAAAGTCAGATTTTTATTTTAGATTGCAATAACAAGCTTGTTATACTTATTTGTTCTGTACAATGGTATTGCACAGAGCGGCCCTGGTCCTCCTCTTCTCGGGTCCCTGACGGCGATCTTGGCTCCTCCTTTTCTTTTGTGTGTCCCCATACCAAGCCGTTTGCTATGGGGACACACGGTGCATGCTCGCTCCCAATCTGTGTGTCTATGGAGCCGTGATATAGACTTACACAGCGTGACGTAGTCCTGTCCCCTACTTCCTCTTCACTGCATTTGATTGACAGCAGCAAGAGCCAATGGCTCCTGCTGCTGCTCGATTGCTGTGCGAAGAGGAAGAAAGGGGAGAATAGATGCAGCCATGCACAGCGATGATCTATTCTCCCCTTTCTTACTCTTCACACAGAGAAAGGGGTGGCGGGGGCACAGGGAAACTGAAAACATGTTTTACCTTAATGCAAGCAGGGCATTAAAGTTAAAAAGTTTTTAGGTTTAGTATCACTTTAACCAGATGCCGCCCGCCCACCGTCATATTACGGCGGACCTGTGCGACCATTATCCTGGGCCGCCGTCATATGACGGCGGCACTTTAAGCAGGGCAGGCGCGCGATCACGTGCGCGCCGCCCTGCCGGTGTCGGGGTGTCCCCGGGACACCCCCCGTCACCGGCAGAATTACCGCGATTCTGCCCGCGATCCGGAAATCATTGCAAATCGCGGGACGCCTGTGCGTTGCCCCTGTTTTTCAATAGCACCCCAAACGCTGTGCGATGCCGCCATTTCCGCCTGCCGAATCGCGGTAACATCGCGCAAACATCGCATGACGCCCAAAAAAGGTACAAGAGCTTCTTTGGGGCGTCATGTGTTGTTTGCGGGATGTTACCACGATTCGGCAGGCGGAAATGGCGGCAACATCGCACAGCGTTTGGGGTGCTATTGCAAATCAGGGGCAACGCACAGGCGCCCCGCGATTTGCAATGATTTCTGGATCGCGGGCAGAATCGCAGTGATTCTGCCCGCGATCGCTACGCTCACATGTGAACGTAGCCTAAAGTTCACCGGTCACCAGAGACTGCCATCAGTACCGCCGTGCACCATCGCCCGTCACCTGTCACCCATCAGTGACCATCGCCTGTCACCTGTCACCCCATCAATCACCGTCACCTGTCACCCCCATCATTCATCGTCACCTGTCACCCCATCAGTCATCGTCATCTGTCACCCTATCAATCATCGTCACTTGTCACCCCATCAGTGATCGTCACCTGTCACCCCATCAATCATCGTCACTTGTCACCCCGTCATTGATTGTCATCTGTCACCCCATCAATCATCGTCACTTGTCACCTCATCAATCGTCATCTGTCACCTCATCAATCATCGTCACCTGTCACCCCATCAGTCATTGTCACCTGTCACCCCATCAGTCATCGTCACCTGTCACCCCATCAGTCACCTGTTACCCCATCAGTCATCGTCACCTGTTTGCCATATACATGCAACCACTTACCGACCGCCTAACGACTATATACGTCGGCCATTAAAAGCTAAATACTGGGGTTATGGCAGCAGATAGCCCTCATAACCCCGGTATTTTTTTAAACGGCGGGCGGTCGGCTTTCAGATAAGGGAGGTCCCAGTGGCGGATTCGCTGCGGAATTACCCTTACGGTGCAGGGGAAGAGGTGCCCCCCCCCCCTCCCGCCGCGTCCCAGACGTTTTCCCAGCTTACCGGACCCTCCGGCAGCGGGGAAAACTATCCGGTCCCGGATCCTCAGAGACAGGAAGTCGAGTGAGGGCAAGATGGCCCTCACTCGACTCTATGGTCTTGGAGGACCGGAGCTACGACAAAAGACGTTGCCTAGCAACCGATTTAAAGGGCCGCTTTTTTTTTTTTTTCTTTCTTTTTTCAACAACTTTTTTTTTTTTTTTTTTTTTTTTTCTTTTTTAGTGTAGTTGTGAGGTGTGAGGTCTTTTTGACCCCAGATCTCACAATAAAGAGGACCTGTCATGCCTATTTCTATTACAAGGGATGTTTACATTCCTTGTAATAGGAATAAAAATGATCAATACATTTTCTTTTTTTTAAACTGTGTAAAAATAAAAAAATAATAAATAAAATAAATAGGAAAAAAAAAAAAAACTAAAGCGCCCTGTCCCCGTTAGCTCGCGCGCAGAAGCAAACGCATACGCAAGTCTCGCCCACATATGTAAACGGTGTTCAAACCATACATGTGAGGTATCTCCGCGATCGTTAGAGCGAGAGCAATAATTTGAGCCCTAGACCTCCTCTGTAACTCTAAGCTGGTAACCTGCAGAAATTTTTAAAATGTTGCCTATAGGGATTTTTAAGTACCAATGTTTGGCGCCATTCTGTGAGCATGCGCAATTCTGAAGCATGACATGTTGGGTATCTAATTACTCGGCGTAACATTATCTTTCACATTATGGAAAAAAATTGGGCTAAATTTACTGTTTTCTTATTTTTTAGTTCAAAAAAGTGATTTTTTTTTCAAAAAAATTGCATTTGGAAGACTGCTGCGCAAATATGGTGTGATAAAAAATATTGCAACGATCTCCATTTTATTCTCTAGGGTCTCTGCTAAAAAAATATATATAATATTTGGGGGTTCTAAGTAGTTTTCTAGCAAAAAAAATGATTTTAGCTTGTAAACACCAAGTGTCAAAAATAGGCCCAGTCTTAAAGTGGATAAATGGACAACTTTGTGTAAAGCGCTACTTGGATGTGAGGCCTATGTATGTGGCCAGGCTGTGAAAAAGTGTTACACATGTGGTATCGCCATACTCAGGAGGAGTAGCAGAATGTATTTTGGGGTGCAATTTTTGCTATGTACATGCGATGTGTTAGAAATATTACATAAATGGACAGCTTTGTGTAAAAAAAATGTGTTTTCATTTTCTTTCCACAGTTTCCAAAAACTTGTGGAAAAAAATGACATATTCAAAAGACTCATTATGCCTCAAAAATGATACATTGGGCTGTTTGCTTTCCAAAATGGGGTCATTTTATGGGGGTTTCCATTGTCCTGGTGCTCCAGGGCCTTCAAAAGTGCGATAGGTTGTCAGGAAATTATATGTGTAATTTGTGCTCCTAGAATGCCGGACGGTACTACTTGGATGTTAGCCAGGCTGTGAAAAAGTCTCACACATGTGGTATCGCCATACTCAGGAGGAGTAGTAGAATGTGTTTTGGGGTGTAGTTGCAAGTATACATATGCTGTGTGAGAGAAATAACCTGTTAATACGTCAATTTGTAAAAAAAAAAAAAAAAAAAATCTTAATTTTGCAAAGAGTTGTGGGAAAAAATTACAACTTCAAAAACTCACCATGCCCCTTATTAAATACCTTGGAATGTCTACTTTCCAAAAAGGGGTCATTTGGGGGGTATTTGTACTTTCCTGACTTTTTAGTGTCTCAAGAAATGAGATAGGCCTTCAGTACATCAGATGTGATCAAGTGTGATCAATTTTCAATGAATAGCACCATAGCTTGTGGACTCTATAACTTTCACAAAGACCAATTAATATACACTTATTTGGGTTATTTTTACCAAAGATAAGTAGCAGTATAAATTTTGGCCAAAATTTGTGAAGAAAAATTACTCATTTGCTAAATTTTATGACAGAAACAAAGAAAAATGCGTTTTTTCACGATATTTTTTTATTTATAGCGCAAAAAATAAAAAACCCAGTAGTGATTAAATACCATCAAAAGAAAGCTCTATTTGTGTGAAAAAAAGGACACAATTTTTTTATGGGTACAGTGTTGCATGACTGAGTAATTGTCATTCAAAGTGTGAGAGCGCTGAAAGCTGAAAATCAGTCTGGGCAGGAAGGGGGTGAAAGTGCACTGTAGGCAAGTGGTTAAGCACACCGCTGTCTTCAAAGGAGAATGACTACATGTGGCAGTCTTCCCCCCTTTGTAGTCCTCATAGTGCTACTCCCTCTCTCCTTCTCTGTCTCCCGTGCTCCAGACTTCCTCCTCTGTGCTTTAGCAGGAATCCTCCTGCACCTGAGTCCAAGGTCCCTCCCCCCTCCAGACTAAAGAGTACCCCGGAGGGCCACCGCCATTCTCCATCTTCCATCCAACTGCCCCTGCTGACATGGCCCATGTCTATTTGTGAGGTAATCTTTGCCCCCTGCCAGCCCACTACTGGGGATTGGCTGAGGCCTCATAAATATGCATGGCAGCTCCTCCTCACTCCCACCCTCCAGTTCTGGAAGTTTCTACAAACTTCCAGACCAGAGGGAAGTGCCAGAGGGAACTGCCAATTTGGTTACCCAGCCCTGAGTCACTGAACCCTAACCCAGATTGACAGCTCAGGCTTAGCCCCGAGCTACAAAAAAAAAACCTACTCTAACACAATCTACACTATCTCTAGCACACACTAGAGGGTGCTACACAAGCTTGCTTGATTTGCCTGAATATATTAGAGGGCTAAAATGTTTACTTTGTAGGAACTCCAACAATGAACAAGCCGTCCAGCCAGCTGCTTCTCTGACTCTCATTGTGTCTTGGGAGGTAATGTATGGCAGAAACCTAAATGATCGTTTACAGAATTTGTCCTCCATTAATCCCCAAATTCTGCCCAAGACTGGTGTGTATGACCAGGAGGACTATGCTGGTCTCTGGACGGAATTGGGGTTAAGATTTGGTGGGCACATATACTGTTTGTACAGGGCTCCTGGTGATATGCTGTAAATCTATAGAACCCCAGAACACTGACATTGTCTAATTTGTACAATATTCCATAGCTCTGCAATATTTTATGTCAGATTCTCTGCTGCTTTCTACAATTCCTCTTTAAGCAGCGGTGGCTTTTCGAGAGAGGAAGATGTGGTGTGACAGAGAAACCGATATTTCCAGGAGGAGGGAACCCACTCTTTCTGACTATGTGTGTGTATGGGTTCCCTCCTCAGACCTATGTGGTCACTATGTGTGTATGGGTTCCCTCCTCAGACCTATGTGGTCACTATGAGTGTATGGACACCCACCACAGACCTATGTGGTCACTATGTGTGTATGGGTTCCCTCCACAGACCTATGTGGTCACTATGAGTGCAGAATGGAAACACAAACCTTCACCGATGTTTACTACTGTCTGTCTGTCTGTCTGTCTATCACTTTTCCTTCTCAGATTCTACATTTGCATGCAGTGGTGTATTTTGGTTTTGTGCTGCCCTAGGCAAGACTAAAATTGGGCGCCCCACCCCCCCCCCCCCTCCTAAGTAAATTTGCCCCACTCCTTCCTTTTTCACGGATATGACTCCCTCCAAATTGAAGAACTACAAGTCCCAGCATGAACCCCTGAGATCTCAGGAGAGGTGGGTGAGAGGGGAAGAGAGAGAGAGAGGGGGGTGGGTGAGGGAGGGAGAAAAGGGGATGAGAGAGAGAGGGGGTGGTTGAGGGAGGGAGAAAGGGGGATGAGAGAGAGAGAGAGGGGGGTGAGGGAGAGAGAGAGGGGGTGAGAGAGAGAGGGGATAAGAGAGGCTGAGAGGGGGGTGAGAGAGAGAGAGGGGGGAATGAGAGAGAGGGGGGATTAGAGAGAGAAGGGGGTTGAGAGAGAGAGGTGAGAGAGAGAGAGAGGGGGGTGAGTGAGTAAGAGAGAGAGGGGGGGTGAGTGAGTGAGAGAGAGAGAGGAGGGGGTGAGTGAGAGAGAAAGAGGGGGTGAGTGAGAGAGAGAGGGGGGTGAGAGAGGCGGCTCTAGCAACCAGTGGCCAATAGAGTCTCCGGTGGAGGGGGGGGGCGGCTTTTTTTGCTGCCCCCCTGCAAAGTGCTGCCCTAGGCCTGGGTCTTGTCGGCCTAGGCCAAAATGCAGCACTGTTTGCATGGCCAGGATGTATCTGTGTCTATCTGTATCTATCTATTTATCTGTAGCACACCCCACTTAGGAGCTGCTGGTGAATAGGGATCCCCCCCCACCCATCCAATATCCCAGAGTCAATGAACAGTCCAGTGCTTGTTTTTATTTGAGGGAATAAACTTGGACGAGGATGGGGTAATTATGGGATGCCCATTTGACTTCAGAACTCTTCAGGGACAACTTTCCTACTGTATATACAGACTATATACAGTTTATATATACTTTTCCTCCAGCACTTACTTGCTTGCAGAAAATCACAGACCCAGCTGGAACACTGTTTGAGGGTCTGACAAAAGCACTCAGTCATATTAAGCAACAGCCCTTTACAGGCAGGGCCACCGGGGCACCTTGGTTGTATAGCCAAGTCAGTGTCCAGCTTCCGTCCCTGTGGTTACTGATCCCAGCCCCACCTCTTCAGGCACTTTCAGCCCACCTGGCTGAAGCTGCCTCTTTCTCTAGCCCTCCTGGTTACTTCCCACAGTCCTCCCAGACTGACACTCAACAGCCCACCAAGCTGACTTCTCCTGGTGATCTCCTGGACATGCTTGCTGGCTCCTGCTGTCCTCACTCTTGCTCCTGTACCTTTCAGGAAGGGGTTCCTCTGTGTGTTGTGGAGGATCCTTCCAGCACCTGAGCCCAAGGCTGAGGTCACCCCCCTTCCAGACTAGGGGGCACCCTCAAGAGGCACTGACAGCCTCCTCAGCACTCCATCTTCCACCCGACTGCCCCTGCCTACTGGCATGACCCAAAAGTATTTAGGAGGTGCCCACCCCCTGCCAGCCCACTTGCTGGAGATTGGCTGGGGCCCTTCTCAATACTCCAGGCAACTCCCCCTAACCACCCTCCCATTCTTCTGGAAGCTTCTCCAAGGTTCCAGCAAGTAGGGGGAGGTACCAGAGCTGCTGCCTGATGAGTCACTGAGCCTCCTGAGTCGCTTACCCTGACCCAGATTCAACCCAGGCCTGGCTAAATTTACCTACACTACAACTATGTACAATAGCACCTAGCTAGAGGGTGCTACATATCTATCTATTCATCCATTGTCCATCTATCTATCTAGCTAGAGCTTTCCCTTCTCAGCTTCTGTGTTTGCAGGGCCAAGATATATCTCTATCTATCTATCTGTCTGTCTGTCTGTCTGTCTGTCTGTCTGTCACTCTCCCTTTTGATTCTTTGTTTGCTTGGTCAATGGTCTTTCAGTCAGTAAGATGTAATGTAATTGATTGGTGCACATATGGTGTGTGAGGGTGTTAGGTTATTGGTTTTTATGGTGGATCACTAGAATGCTGTCATCAATAACATGGAAAATATAGATAATGTCACTTCTATCTACTCCAATAATCTGGCACCATGCTGATCTGGGTACTGGACACCCAATGACCAACCCTGAGCTGTGCTCCCTTTATCTGACGCTTCTGTCCTCTCCATCTTTACCCCCAGTGACCTGCGAACTTCTGATTGAAGCTGGAGCTGGGAGAGCATTAGAAAACCCTGAACCCCCCTGGGGGGTTGGCAGAGAAACGCCACGTCAACAAAGTGACTATGGGATGACACCACAGAAGACCACCAGAGATGAGCACATTTCTGCCACCAGCCTGTTCTATGTAAAGCTCACCAATGACAGGTTCTCTTTTCTTCCTGATTTTCATTAGTGACCAGCCGTTCCTAGGAAATGAAGATCTGCAGCACAGCTGGATTTCTTCTAATGTATTACACGTGTGATTGTTAATGACATAATTTCTTCCTAAAAATGTTACATTGTGTTCTACATGTCTGATGATTGCGGTGAAGACCACACTTTCTTGAAGCCAATAGAATCTTCCCCTCTGGCACTGTCTACTATACGATGTATGACAGGGTGCTGAAAACTCCTCCGCCTCACCGATTCCCAAAATCTGAGAACAGTTCTGTTATTGTAGCTGGAAGGAGAGTTCTTTTATATCAGCCGTACTGAATTAATATTCAAGAAGATCCAGAAAGTAAAATTCTCTTCTAGCAAAGATCCAAATCTTACATCAGGTGCTCCTATCACAGTGCTCCCTTACATCAGGTCCCCCCATCACTGTGCCTCCTTACATCAGATGTCCCCATCACAGTATCCCCTTGCATCAGATGCCCCCATCGCAGTGCTCCCTTACATCAGTTGCCCCCATCCCTGTGCCCCTTACATCAGTTGCCCCCATATTAGTGCCCCCTTACATCAGTTGCCCCCATCACTGTCCCCTCCTTACATCAGGTGTCCCATAATAGTACCCCCTTACATAAGGTGCCTCCATCACTGTGCCCCTTACATCAGGTGTCCCCATAATAGTGCCCCCTTACATCAGGTGCCCCCATCACTGTCCCCTCCTTACATCAGGTGTCCCATAATAGTACCCCCTTACATCAGGTGCCTCCATCACTGTGCCCCTTACATCAGGTGTCCCCATAATAGTGCCCCCTTACATCAGGTGCCCCATCACAGTGTGGAGGTTCCGGGGAGCAGAGTGGAGGTTTTGGGGAGGTTAAGGGGGAGCAGAGTGGAGGTTTGGGAAGATTCAGGGTGAGAACAGGGTGGAGGTATGGGGGAATAGAGTGGAGGTTCAGGGAAGCAGGGTCTAGGGAGGTTAGGGGGGCAGAGTGGAGGTTCGGGGGGGGGGGGGCAGAGTGGAGGTTTTAGGGGGGTTCAGGGGAAGCAGAGTAGAGAGAGACGTGCAAAAATCCAGAATATTGCTGCTCTCCTTTGTAACTTTATTGAAGTATTAAAATCACATCACAGGTATGCAAGGAACAGAAGCAGAGTAGAGGTTTTGGGGAGGTTCAGGGGAGCAGAGTCGAGGTTTTGGGGAGGTTCTAGGGAAGGAGAGTGGAGGTTTAAGGGGGCAGAGTGGAGGCTTTGGGGAGGTTCAGGGGGAGCAGAGTGGAGGTTTTGGGGAGGTTCCTATATACATATTACAGGGACCAATATATAGTAAGGTATATCCTCCAGGTACTAGTTGTCTCTTGTGTGGATGGAGAGAGAGAGTGAAAAAAAAAAGAAAATCAAGCAGCCTGGCAGCTGGGCTGGCTGCCTTACCTTTCACAACGGCTGCACATGAAGGGAGAAGTTGGGTGGAGGCGGAGCCAGTCTTCTAGGCGCGTAGGAGGAGGAGCCGACGAGGAGCTGTGCATCATTGGTCTGCTCTGCTCTCAGAACGTGACGTCACTGGTTGCTAGATGCCAATCGGCCTGGCCTTAGCAACCAGTGGACTCGAGCCACCGGCGGACAACAAAGGGGGGGGGCGGGGCCCGCCGGACAACGGGGGGGCCCTAGACCACCAGGTAAACTAAGTAATCTGGAGGATTCTGGCCTGTAGACAGTAATTGCCACCATGTGTGTGGGCTGTGGGGCCCCTTGGCAAGTGGGGCCCCCGGCCAACCGCCGGGCATGCCCATTGGAAAAGACGGCCTTTTGGGAGGTGCAGTGAGGGCAGAGTGGAGGTTTCGGGGAAGTTCTAGGGGAGCAGAGTGGAGCTCTGGGCAGGTTCAGTGGGAGCAGAGTGCAGGTTTTGGGGAGGTTCTAGGGGAGCAGAGTGGAGCTCTGGGTAGGTTCAGGGGGAGCAGAGTGGAGCTCTGGGTAGGTTCAGGGGGAGCAGAGTGCAGGTTTTGGGGAGGTTCAGGGGGAGCAGAGTTGAAAGTTGGGGCATACAGGGATTTTGTACTGCCATAGAGGAATTCTAGATGGAAATGATTATAGCAGAGCTGGGATGGGGTTTGGAGGTGGAATCACAGCGGAGGTAGCTGAGCTCCAGCATTGCTCACATTCCACAGGAGATTACTGCAGAGAGTGAGAGGACAGAAATACTTTATCAGTGACGTAACGCTGTATGATAATGTATGGCCCATATATGTAGTGGACAGGCTGCCTGCCCTCTGTGTGTCATTGACAGGAGAAGACAGGACTGATAATAACATTAATCATTCTTACTCTTGATATTAAAGGGTCACTCCACCCAAAAGTCACATTTCAGTTACTGGTGCCGACTGCTTATCTATTAAGGCCCGTAAACACGATAAGAAAATTGGAAGTAAAATTTCATCCGACGAACGATCTGCCGATTTTCGGATCGTTAGTATGGTGCATCCGACAGCCAATTACCAATTTTCGTACGACAAAAACTAGATGTGCGGGCTATAAAATGTTTATTGTACGTGAACACAACATCCAATTTTCATCCGAAATATATCATAAGAGCAAGACTAGGCATGCTCGGAAACTAAAAAATACATACAAAACAATTCAATACATGACATCACTTCTCAAGTTGAATTCTGTCGTACGGGAATTTTCCTATGAAAGGAACCTCTTCACTCTCCATATGAGACCAGCATGCAACAAAAAATGGTAGAAAATTCATCCGATAATCTGAACGAGTGTACGAGGCTGTAGGGGTATCCGGTTCTTTTCCCACTTATATTGGAATGTTCTGCCCTTCTAATTACATTCTCTATTAATTCATCCCTCCGGTAGGCTGGGACACCTTATAATGGCAGCAGCACAGCAGAGATCTCACCAATAGAATCCCTAAGAGACAGATGAGACTGTTAGGGGGGTTTAACTTTCCAGTATCCACCAAACACTGAAACATCATTGTCTTTGGGTAGCTTACTGAAAACATTGCACCCCCTGTGCCACTCATATATTATCTCTAGAGACGATCCATTTCAAGGTCCTTTTTTTCCCTTTGCTCTGTATAAAAATATGAATTCTTGACATTATTGTACGCATTCTTTTCTGGTAAGACATCTATAATAATTTTTTATTATTGCTTTGGTGCATCTGTACTAAGAGTTTGTGGTAGTGTCCATGTCCCACCCCTTTAGGACCATGTGCGCACCTGTACTAAGAGTTTGTGGTAGTGTCCATGTCCCACCCCTTTAGGACCATGTGCGCACCTGTACTAAGAGTTTGTGGTAGTGTCCATGTCCCACCCCTTTAGGACCATGTGCGCATCTGTACTAAGAGTTTGTGGCAGTTTTCAAGCCCCACCCCTTTAAGACCATGTGCGCATCTGTACTAAGAGTTTGTGGTAGTGTCCATGCCCCACCCCTTTAGGACCATGTGCGCACCTGTACTAAGAGTTTGTGGTAGTGTCCATGCCCCACCCCTTTAGGACCATGTGCGCACCTGTACTAAGAGTTTGTGGTAGTGTCCATGTCCCACCCCTTTAGGACCATGTGCGCACCTGTACTAAGAGTTTGTGGTAGTGTCCATGCCCCACCCCTTTAGGACCATGTGCGCACCTGTACTAAGAGTTTGTGGTAGTGTCCATGCCCCACCCCTTTAGGACCATGTGCGCATCTGTACTAAGAGTTTGTGGTAGTGTCCATGCCCCACCCCTTTAGGACCATGTGCGCATCTGTACTAAGAGTTTGTGGTAGTGTCCATGTCCCACCCCTTTAGGACCATGTGCGCACCTGTACTAAGAGTTTGTGGTAGTGTCCAAGCCCCAACCCTTTTGGACCATGTGCGCACCTGTACTAAGAGTTTGTGGTAGTGTCCATGTCCCACCCCTTTTGGACCATGTGCGCACCTGTACTAAGAGTTTGTGGTAGTGTCCAAGCCCCACCCCTTTAAGACCATGTGCGCATCTGTACTAAGAGTTTGTGGTAGTGTCCAAACCCCAACCCTTTAGGACCATGTGCGCAACTGTACTAACAGTTTGTGGTAGTGTCCAAGCCCCACCCCTTTAAGGCCATGTGCGCATCTGTAACACTGAAACACCGGGCCACTCTGATTTTCCGTAAAAAGGTTGCACTGCTTCTGCCACAGACATGCCTAAAGGATTCCTGGTGAAGAAAAGTAAAAAGTTCCCTGTTGAGCTACTGAGTGCGGAATGAAGACAAAGACAGAGCTCAGGCCTCCCCCTAACATGGATGGTGTAAACTGTGTCTGAGCTGAGGCCGGTTCCATGCCCCACTGGAGACTCTTCTCCCCTGGCCAGCCCCGACTGAGCTGTCCCAGTTCCACCCTGGTGGCCAGGTCAGGAACCTGGATTCGGCCATTGAGTAGAGAGAACCTGGAGCGGAGCTTCAGCCTGGAATGGGGGTTAGGAGGAGGCTAGGACAAGGGAGTTTGGGAAGAGGCGCCATGGGCTCTGGTTTGTACTTGCCCCCTGGGCCGAAAGTTGCCAGTCAGCCCCTGGTGGTTATAATATCCTCCACTCTTCTTGGAAGGTTTTCCACAAGATTTTGGAGTGTGTTTGTGGGAATTTGGTCCTATTCAGCCCAAAGAACATTTGAGAGGTCAGGTACTGATGTGTTGATGTGTTGGATGAGAAGACCTGACTCACAACTGGCATTCCAATTCATCCCAAAGGTGTTTGTTAGGGTGGAGGTCAGGGCTCTGTGCAGGACACTAGAGTTCCTCCACACCAAACAATGTTTTATGAATTTGTGGGGCCCTTCTGAAGTCTGAGACCTTAGGCTGCCTTTGGTCCTGGACCCTTGGTTTCTGGGGACACTACCTTGATAGAAATTGTACTCAGCTATCTGTTGGAAGATCAGACAGGAAATCAGAAAAGTACAAAGATGGAAAATGGCTAGAAAAGTTTCAGCTCTGTAGATCATTCTTTATGTTGACATTTATATGCGTAGGATTTTTCACAAGACTTGTTTTTAGATGAGTAAGAATGTTTATCTCCAAATCACCTATTTCTTCAGAACTCTTTTTGTAAATTGCAGTGTTACTCTGACCTTTCACAACGTCTTCTGAGGAAACCTCACTCTGCACCCTGCATCAGAAGTGCATCAAGTACATTGTGTGTGCACTAATGGACGCACAGCAAACCGCTTCTATTTGGTAGATGTAAATGAGTGCTCCTATAAAAGTGCAGAATACTAAATTCAGACTGAGAAAATGCTACAGCTGTTGGAGACTGAGGACATTCTATGGGTGTCTTTGGAATCTAGGGACATACTATGGGTGTTGTTGGAGACTGGAGACATACGGAGACATACTAGAGGTGATATTGTAGACTGGCGACATTCTATAGGTGTTGTTGGAGACCGGGGACATGCTATGGGTGTTGTTGGAATCTGGGGACATACTATGGGTGTTGTTGGAGTCTGGGGACATACTATGGGTGTTGTTGAAATCTGGGGACATACAATGGGTGTTGTTGGAGTCTGGGGACATACTATGGGTGTAGCAGTCTGGGGATATACTATGAGTGTTGTTGGGATCTGGGGACATACTATGGGTGTAGCAGTCCGGGGACATACTATGAGTGTTGTTGGAGTCTAGGGACATACTATGGGTGTTTTTGGAGTCTGGTGTTATACTATGTGTGTTGCTGGAGTCTGGGGATATACTATGGGTGTTGTTGGAGTCTGGGAACATACTATGGGTGTTGTTGGAGTCTGGGAACATACTATGGGTGTTGTTGGAGTCTGGGAACATAATATGGGTGTAGTTGGATTCTGGGAATATACTATGGGTGTAGCTGGAGTCTGGGAATATACTATGGGTGTTCTGGGAGTCTGAGGATATGCTAAAGGTGTTGTTGGAGACTGGGGACATAATAGAGAAGCTTTTGTAGACCGGGGGCATGCTACAGGTGTTGTTAAAGACTGAGGGCATGCTACAGGTATTGTTGGAGACCGGGGACATGCTTTGGGTATTGTTGGAGACCAAGGGCATGCTACAGGTGGTGTTGGAGACCTGAGACATGCTATGGGTTTTGTTTGAGTCTGGGGATATACTTTGGGTGTTGTTGGAGTCTGGGGACATACTATGGGTGTTGTAGGAGTCTGGGGTTATACTATGGGTGTTGTTGAAGTCTGGGGACATACTATGGGTGTTGTAGGAGTCTGGGGTTATACTATGGGTGTTGTTGAAGTCTGGGAACATAATATGAGTGTTGTTGAAGTCTGGGAACATACTATGGGTGTAGTTGGAGTCTGGGAACATACTATGGGTGTAGTTGGAGTCTGAGGATATGCTAAAGGTGTTGTTGGAGACGGGGGACATAATAGAGGAGCTATTGTAGAGCGGGCGCATGCTACAGGTGTTGTTAAAGACCGAGGGCATGCTACAGGTATTGTTGGAGACCAGGGACATGCTTTGGGTGTTGTTGGAGACCAGGGGCATGCTACAGGTGTTGTTGGAGACTGAGGACATACTACAGGTGATGTCAGAAATTTGGGGCATACTGTAGGTGATGTTGAGGACTGGGAATATACTACAGGTGTTGTTGAAGACTGGGGATATGCTACAGGTGTTTGTTGAACAGTGGGGACTTACTACAGGTGTTGTTGGGAGACGGGGGTCATAATAAATGTATTGTTGGAGACCAGGGACACACTACACGTGGTGTTAAAAACCGGAGACATACTACAGCTGTTGCTGGAGCCTGAGGACATATTACAGGTATTTTTGAAGATTGTTGACATACTACAGTTGTTGTTGGAGCCTCAGGACATAATACAGGTATTGTTGGAGACTAGGGGCATACTACAGGTGTAGGAGACTGGGGAAATACTGCAAGTGTTATTAGAGACCAGGGGCATACTACAGGTAGTATTGAAGATTGTGGACATACTACAAATTTCGGAGACTAGGTAAATACTACGTGTTGTTCCACACCAGGAGCATACAACAGATGTTGTTGAAGATTGTGGACATACTACAGGTATTTTTAGGGACTGGGGACATACTACAGGTATTGTTGGAGACGGGGGCCATGCTACAGGTGTTGTTGAAGAGCAGGGGCAGGCTACAACTGTTATTGGAAACTGGGGACATGCCATAGGTGTTGTTGGAGTCTGGAGTTGTTGGAGTCTGTGGACATGCTACAGGTGTTGTTGGAGACCAGGGGCCTACTACAGGTGTTGTTGGAGACCAGGGGCCTACTACAGGTGTTGTTGAAGATTGAGAACCTACAGCAGAAGATGGTCAGAGATTGGAGCTATGAGGCTTCCATAGATCACTGCCATTACAGCCCTTTTACAAATCAATGCTCCCACTCCCTCTACTGGGGCCTGCAAAGGGCCACACAGCAAGTACCAAGGGGGCGTTTGTAGATCTTGGGCCACCGGTTGATTACTGTAGTAGAATGACATCTCTGCCTCTATTGCACTGGGATAGAGAAATGTGCATGTGTTGCAGGGATGCACTGCATTTTTTTTTCTTGACATAAACAACGTATACAAGATATACTACAGGTAGGAAAAACTGTCTTTGTCTGTCAAACGCTCACAGATAAAATCAGCTTTCAATGATTTGCTTACAAACACTGCACGCTTGCTGAACACATTGCCGGCAGAAAATCTCACACAAAGGCAAACATGCACATACATGTGCACACGTACACACACACACACACGTACACACACACACGTACACACACACATGTACACACACACGTACACATACACACCAGTGAGCTGGACTCCTATCATTTATAACCATTACAATAGCCCTCAGTGGTGTTGGCACCCCTTGGTATGGATTATCCTGAATATTTTTGTTAGTTCTGTAGCAGTGCTGGATTGGATGGGGGATGAAAAATAACAAATGATGAAATTCTTATCTTGAATTCTTTTCTACATACGCATCACAAAGATATCCTCAGATAACACGTTACTGTCTCATCTCCCACTATTCGATCTGATTCCTTTATTTATAAAGAGCCAACATATCACACAGAGCTAAATGAGAACTAGTTACATATTTCCAGATCTGACAGACACAACATGGAGCCGACTTCCACTTCACTGGGAATAAGAACCCCCCCAATCCTGTCCCCAAACCCCCCTATTCCAGACTAAAGACTGGGCTCAGATAATGGGAAGAAGGGAGCACCCCCTGTCCTGTCCCTGGATCCTCCTATTCCAGACTGAAGACTGAGACAGATAATGGGTGGAAGGGAGCACCCCCTTTCATATTCCTGGATCCTCCCATTCCAGACAAAAGACTGGGTTCAGAAAATGGGTGGAAGGGAGCACCCCCTGTCCTGTCCCCGGATTCCCCTATTCCAGACTGAAGACTGGGCCCAGGTAATGGGAGGATGGGAGCACCCCCTGTCCTGTCCCTGGATTTCCCTATTTCAGACTAAAGACAATGGGATAAAGAGAGCACCCCCTGTCCTGTCCCTAGATCTCCATATTCCTAAATGAAGACTTGCTCCCTGCCTCCCATTATCTGGGGCATCTCCTGTCCTGTCCCCGGACCCCCCCTATTACCGACTGAAGACTGGACCCAGATATAATGAAAGGAAGAAAGCACCTCCTGTCTTGCCCCCGGATCCCCCTATTCCAGACTGAAGAGTGATACAGATAACGGGAGGAAGGGAGCACCCCCTGTCCTGTCCCTGGATCCCCCTATTCCAGACTGAAGACTGGGCATAGATAATGGGAGGAAGGGAGCACCCCTGGTCCTGTCCCCGGATCTCCCTATTCTAGACTGGAGACTGAGACAGATAATGGGAGGAAGGGAGCACCCCCTCCCTCCTGATGCTATGAGAAAGGCTGCAAAAGCTGAAATGCATTAACATCTTTTATACATGTAGCCAATAAAGAATTTTCTTTGCAAGAGCACTCTTAGTTGTCTGGATCCCCATATTCCAGACTGAAGATAATGGGAGGAAGGGAGCACCCCCTGTCCTGTTCCCGGATCCCCCTATTCTAGACTGAAGACTGGGCTCAGATAATGAAAGGAAGAGAGCACCCCCTGTCCTGTCCCCGGATCCCCCTATTCCAGACTAAAGACTGGTCCCAGATAATGGGAGGAAGGGAGCACCCCTGGTCCTGTCCCCGGATCCCCCTATTCCAGACTAAAGACTGGTCCCAGATAATGGGAGGAAGGGAGCACCCCTGGTCCTGTCCCCGGATCCCCCTATTCCAGACTAAAGACTGGTCCCAGATAATGGGAGGAAGGGAGCACCCCTGGTCCTGTCCCCGGATCCCCCTATTCCAGACTAAAGACTGGGCCCGGATAATGGGAGGAAAGAAGCACCCCTCGTCCTGTCCCTGGAGGCCGGACCCTCCTATTCCAGACTAAAGACGATGGAAAAGAGCAACCCTGGTCTTGTCCCTAGATCCCCCCTATTCCAGACTAAAGACTGGGCCCAGATGATGTGCTTGGAGATGGCCCCATAGAGATACTTCCCCTAATACTCAGCACTGGGTTCATATCGTTATCACCTTCTTAGAGTTTGTGTAAAGGAAGGGAGGGGAGGAAGAAATGACATCACTAACCTGCTGCAGGCAGGTGGCTGCATTTGCTCAGTCCCCCCCCCCCCCCCAGTGATAAGATTTGTTACAAAGTACAATCACAAGGTGAGAGGTTGCAGGAGGGGCTGATCTGTGTCAGACATTTGTGAACACAGCCAGGAACTGCACAGGCACCAGTAGTAATGCAGATGAAGGTATTGTCTGTGAGAGGCAATAAATACCTGGAAGGGTTGCACTGACATGGTATTTCTCATGTAATAACACACAGTATCTCACAAAAGTAAGTACACCCCTCACATTTTTGTAAATATTTTATTCTATCTTTTCATGTGACAACACTGAAGAAATGACACTTTGCTACAAAAGTAGTGAGTGTACAGCTTGTATAACAGTGTACATTTGCTGTCCCCTCAAAATAACTCAACACACAGCCATTAATGTCTAAACCGCTGGCAACAAAAGTGAGTACACCCCTAAGTGACAATGTCCAAATTGGGCCCAATGTGTCAATATTTTGTGTGGCCACCATTATTTTCCAGCACTGCCTTAACCCTCTTGGGCATGGAGTTCACCAGAGCTTCACAGGTTGCCACTGGAATCCTCTTCCTCTCCTCCATGATGACATCACAGAGCTGGTGGATGTTAGAGACCTTGTGCTCCTCCACCTTCCGTTTGAGGATGACCCACAGATGTTCAATAGGGTTTAGGTCTGGAGACATGCTTGGCCAGTCCATCACCTTTACCCTCAGCTTCTTTAGCAAGGCAGTGGTCATCTTGGAGGTGTGTTTGGGGTCGTTATGTTGGAATACTGCCCTGCCCCCCAGTCTCTGAAGGGAGGGGATCATGCTCTGCTTCAGTATGTCACAGTAAATGTTGGCATTCATGGTTCCCTCAATGAACTGTAGCTTCCCAGTGCTGGCAGCACTCAAGCAGTCCCAGACCATGACACTCCCACCACCATGCTTGACTGTAGGAAGACACACTTGTCTTTGTACTCCATACCTGGTTGCCCTCACACACGCTTGACACCATCTGAACCAAATACGTTTACCTTGGACCACAGGACATGGTTCCAGTAATCCATGTCCAATCCAATTTTTTTCTTGATACAGGTGTAGCACCACCCCCGCAGGAGCTGCTGATTATATTATTGGGTCTACACCCTGCCTAACAACCCAATCAAATTGGCTCGATCCCTCCTCAGGCACAACTGACCCAGAATAGGACTGGACTATCAAATAGATACACAGGTTGGAATACAATACTTCACTATGCAACAATACCTTGTTACCTTCTTGAATAGTAGTCCTTCTGGGTGACACAATGGAACAACGCACAAGATTGTAATTAACCAAACTTAGTTTACTATGTATCAAATTGAATAGGGGAGATACAATACAATACAATACAAGTCCATAAAAGGTTATTTAAAACAGCTTTAAAAAGGTAAAAGAATACCCCCACACTCCTCCTGCATTAAGGCTAGACACAGTACCAGGTAGGTGGGCCTATCTGAGTCCCTCCCCCAGAGTTCTCTTCTTTCTTGTTGATCTTCGCTAGCAAGGTTATTGAATAGAGCTCATTTGTAATCCAGATTAGGAATAAAGATCAAGAGAGAAAAAACAACGAGCTGTTAGTTGTCACCGCAGGGTGTCTGCGTAACTGAGCAATAACTTCTGCGAGAGAGATAAGCCTCTGGCGACTCCTTTACAGACCTTATTGTTTGTCTATGAGTCTCCTGAGAGAGTATGGTGATAAACCCCGGGGTTTTATCACCTCCTGCTGCGCTACCGCTATCTGTAGATAAAACTGTCTCTTCAGCAGATAAAGTCAGTTATTGGGCATGTGCCCTCTCACCAACAGAAGTTTCTCCTTCGCGCGCTTCCACTGCGGTCTCAGTCCTTTGGCTATATGCCAGCCGCGCGGGGTCCTTCTGGCGGATGACTTCCGGTCTCGGCAAACAGCAGTATGACCTCCAGGAATGTGCCTCGTGCTTGAGATGGGACGGTTCCACGTCGTCCCTCCAGGCTAAAAGGCTCTGGCCCAATATCCAGTGTCAGTCCTTCACTCTCGCTCGCTGGTTCCTCAGAGTCCAGCGCAGAAAGGCCCCCCTCCTTCGCGCGCTTCTCTCTTCCTTTAAATAACCTCCCCCATAGTGCCGTGCGGTGCAGCCGTGCACCCTGGATCTTGCAAAGCAGCCTGGGAGATGTAGTTTCTTCATCTTGTGAAAAGGAAGTCACAGCCCGGGAAATTCCATGCAGCTACCACTAGAGGGAGCCTAGTTCCTTCCCACATATCAAACAGTGTCTTTAGGCATGTTTAACCCCGCTACACACTCCCCCCACTTGAGAAACTTTGGTCCCCAAAGAGGTCAACAGTATGTACCCTAGTGCATAGGTTGGCATTATACAACAAAAACATTAACATTTTGCTGAAATAAGTCAATCTGAATACATCCAATTTTGTATTCTAATAGCAGTGCAACAGTAAAACGATAAAGTGCAATTAATAAACAAATAAGTGATTTCTACAGTGTTAATATAGTGCTGATTTCTAGTGCTTTTATATAGTGCTCCTTTAAAAAGCACATGTGCCTTTGCAATTTCTTAAACACTTACATCTTAAAGTTTGTGTTGAAAAAAAAACATCAAAAGGTGAGAAAGAGAAAAAAACATATAGTGAGGTCAGAGCAACAAAATGTGCGCAAACATTAACTCACAAAGTAAACCAAATTGTGAACATCAAAAACTGTGCTTATTATAATGGCCAAACCCAATATCCTTATGTACAAACTTAAATGCAAACGTTTTCTACTTCAATACTTTGTTCTCATGATCTCTCACAGACCCCCCAAAACTTGGGTGGCTTGTACAGTTGTGCCTGGGGGTGAGCTAGGGTTGTCCCCCACCAAATCTACAGTGGAGGAACTAGGCTGGTCAGGAGATCTTTTGGAGGTAAAAACAGCTTCTTCCGAACATTCACCCAATTGATCATAGGTCAGTCTCTTAGGTGGGTGAATGACTCTCCTTTCCCTCTGTTCCCGTGGAGGCATGCTCTCAGAGGTGCTAGGATCAGGCACTTCTGAGGATTCTTCAATGTCCCCCTCCTCATGTTCCAACACAGAGGAACCTGATGGTTCAAGAGAGGTCAGTTCTTCTTCAGAGAAGGGTGCAACCTCCTCCTCAGGATCTTCATCCTCAGCTGCTTCTTCTGGAAGCATATGAAAGGGTATGAATTCAGGGGCTTCTGCCCGAAGGGCTCCTCTATCAGCCAAGTCAGATGAAGACAGGGAGGCAGGTGTGGGTTCTGGCAACTGAGATGACCACAACCAGTCGGGTACCTCCTCTTCATCTTCCAAATCTTCAGATGGAGAACTTCCCTCTCCCTCATCTGGGAGCGTCGTCTGAGATCTGGTAACTGGTCTGGACCGGCGAGAAGTCGAAGGGGCCTCTGACAAGTCTTCCACAGGGGGCATACGAACCGCTTCAGAGAGAGGCAGCAAATGGTTCCGATGCCAAGCCTTCAATGGACCCACACTTCCTTCAGGCCGAATTTGGTACACAGGAAGGTTTGGCAGTTGCTTGCAGATAACATAAGGTTGGGACTTCCAGCGGTCTGCCAACTTGTGTTTTCCCGGGACACCCAAGTTTCTCAACAAAACCCTGTCCCCTGGTTGCAGGTCATGGATCCGAACTTTTAGGTCGAAATTTTTTTTATTCCGCAGTCCACGTTGATCAGATGTGGCCTGAGCCTTGTCATAGGCCGCTTTCAGACTCTTCCGCAGTCGGTCCACATATCCTCTATGCGATGCTGAAGAGGTATGATCAGGCGAAATGCCAAAGGCCAAATCCACTGGCAACCGAGCCTCCCTTCCAAACATCAGCCGATAAGGGGAATATCCAGTAGCATCACTGACAGTGCTGTTGTAGGCATGCACAATGGCAGCTACGTGCTTGCCCCAATGCTGTTTCTTCTCTGAGCTCAAAGTCCCCAACATATCCAAAAGAGTCCTGTTAAATCGTTCAGGCTGGGCATCCCCCTGTGGATGGTAGGGAGTGGTTCTAGTCTTTTGAATGCCTAACATATCTAACAGTCTCTTGATCAGTCTGCTTTCAAAGTCCCTTCCCTGATCAGAATGGAGGCGTTGTGGTAACCCATAATGTACAAAGAACTTCTCTACAAGAACTTTGGCTACCGTTGAGGCCTTCTGATCCCTTGTTGGGAATGCTTGAGCATATCTGGTAAAATGGTCTGTTACCACAAGGACATTCCCCTGGCCACTCAGATCAGGCTCTAAGCAAAGGAAATCAATGCACACCAGCTCCATGGGTCCCTGACTTTGTAGATGGCCCATTGGGGCTGCTTGACGTGGCAGAGTCTTCCTCTGTATACACCGGACACAAGAATGACAGTATCCTTCAACTTCGGCCCTCATACAAGGCCAGTAGAACCTGTCCCTGACAAGCTGAAAGGTTCTTTCGGGCCCCAGATGGCCATGATTATCATGAAGAGCGGCCAGAACTCCCTCTCTGTATTTAGCTGGTAAGAACAGTTGCCACTTCTCCTCCAGATCTTCAGATGGACCTCTCCGGTAGGCCACTCCTTCTCTGATCTGTAACCGGGTCCACTCTCTATGCAACAGACGGGCCCCCTGAGGGGAGTCAGTTAGAAGCAACTCAGGGCTCTGGATCTCCAGAGCTTCCAAGAGAAGTTTTCCCAAAGGGTCTTCCAACTGCTCCTTCCGCAAGTCCCTTTTGGACAGCCGGGGCAAACCCTCCCCTTCAACTTGGGTCACCTGGCAGTAGCATTTGGGTACTCCGATAGCCGAAACCCCAATCTCTTCTGCTCTTGACCCTCCTCGGGATCGAAATTCAGTTCCCTGATATAGGGCACGCACCCCTTCTGGAGCCAAATGAGTCCATTCTTCCGCAGGTTCCTGTGGAACATGCAACCTTCTGGATAGGGCATCTGCATCCCTATTTCCGATTCCTGGCCGATACTTCAGGCTAAAATTGAAGCTAGAGAGGGCAGCCAACCATCGATGTCCTGTTGCATCCAGCTTGGCCGTAGTCAACAGATAGGTGAGGGGATTATTATCTGTCTTGACAATGAATTCAGCTCCGTACAGGTAGTCTTTCAATTTGTCAACCACTGCCCACTTCAAGGCCAAGAATTCAAGTTTGTGAGTAGGATAATTCCTTTCAGCAGGCAATAGGCTTCTGCTCACATAGGCAACAGGTCGCAGATGACCCTCATGCTCCTGATAAAGTACCCCCCCCAGCCCATCTCGGCTGGCATCAACATGCAGTTCATATGGTTTTGTGGGGTCCGCATAGGCCAACACAGGGGCAGTGGTTAGGGTTTCCTTCAGCTGGACAAAGGCCCCTTCGCATTCCGGGGTCCACTGATCCTGGATGGATTCCTTAGCCTTCCGGGGGCCTATGGTGGACTTCGCCGGCTTTACCAACTCAGGGACATCATCTTCTTCATTCTTCAGGAGCTCATTTAGGGGTCGGGCAATCTGGGCGAACCCCTCCACAAACCTCCTGTAATAGGAGCAAAAGCCCAAGAATGACCGGAGTTCGGTCACATTTGTGGGTCTCGGCCAGGAAGCAACAGCATCCAGCTTGTCCGGGTCAGTGGCCACCCCTTCTTCAGACACGATATGGCCCAGGTAATGGACCGAGGACTGATAGAATTGGCACATCTCAGGAGAAAGTTTCAGACCTTCTTCATGTAGCCTCTTCAAGACCTTTTCCAACCTCTCCTCATGTTCTTCTAAAGTTCTGCCAAACACGATAACATCATCCAAGTATACCAGTACCTCTATCAAATTCATATCTCCAACGGTCCTCTCCATCAGCCTTTGGAAGGTAGCAGGGGCCCCGGACAACCCCTGAGGCATGCGATTGAACTCAAAGAACCCCACAGGGGTGATGAAGGCTGTTTTCTCCCGATCTTCAGGGTGCATGGGGATCTGATAATACCCACTCTTTAAGTCCATCACACTGAACCACTTCGCCCCTGACAGACTCTGTAGGGCATCTTCGATTCGAGGAGTGGTATACTGGTCTGGGATGGTTCTTCTGTTCAGCGTTCGGTAGTCGATACAAAGCCTCAAAGATCCATTTTTCTTCCGGACTACCACTATCGGGGAAGCATACGGGCTCCTGGATTCTCGGATAATCCCGATCTTTTTGAGCTCTGCCAGCTGTTGACGTAGATCTTCTAAGTCACCTAAGGGGACTCGCCGGACTCTCTCCCTGAAAGGCTTGTCCTCACTCAGGCGGATCTTATGAGTAGCGCTCCTGGCACATCCCACGTCAAACTCGTCCTTAGAGAATATTTCCCTACATCGAGCAAGTTGTGCCTTGGCCCTCTTCACCCATTCCGGCGGGAGGGCAGCGTTTCCAGAGCAAAGCTCCTCTATAACCGCTTCACCCTGTCCCTTTTCTTTGAAATCAATGGGGGCAACTGGGGTAGCCGGGTTGACTTGGCCCAGGAGCACTCTGGCCGGTACCTTCACTGGTGTAATAGAGGTGTTTCTGACACTCACTAAAACCCTTCCACGGTTTTCCTGTAACACCTTCAAAGGGATCACCTCAGGGATCACTTCTATCCCTCTCTGTCTCTCCTTTTGACCTGATTCAAAGATAATGAAGGGACCCGGCTGTTGCCATGTGAGTTTAACAGAAGCCTTAAAACAGGCCACCTCTCCTGGCTGTAAGACCTTTTCTGCTCTATCCAGCTTCCAGAGTCGTCCAACTCCTTCTGCGGGGGTCTCTTGCTCCAACACTAATCGTTGGTAGGCCTGCCGTAGCATGGGATGGATCCTTGGCGCCTGAGCATCTTGTCCCTGGACCAGTTGTATCAGAAGGCGCCTTACCAGGTCAGTGTTTGTTCCTACGATGAGAGAGCTTTTGTTGGCCCCTGGTGGACGAGGACAAACCACCGCTAAGGTGTCGAAGGTTTCCGCTTCACCAGCCACTGATGGATCAAAGGTCAACTTGATTGGCAGATACCCGTCATAGGGAAAACTTTGGGTCCCAATACCCCATATCTCCAGATCTTCCAACTTCTGCAAAGGTAGATGGGTAAGATATTTATCATAGAAGTCTCTATACAAAAGAGTCACCTGGGCCCCTGTGTCAAGGAGGGCTCTTGTGTAAATTCCTTCCACCTGAACCGAGACCACTGGGGAGGGCCCGACCAAGTTAGTTGGGAATTCTCTTGATGTAGCCTGGTTGTCTGATTCAGTTCTCTGTACCCTGGCCCTCTTCTCCTTTTTCTTCCTTGATCTGGGCCCCCGCTGAACCCGGTGTGCATTGACTTTCCTTCCCTCAGTAACCCGGAGTCTAGAACTGGGGGTATTATATTTGGGTCTGACCCCCTGACTCAGTTTCCCTGATCCTGCACCACTTCTGGAGTCCCTTAAGACTGGCGGACACCCGGTTGACTCCTTCACCGGTGTCCTCTGAAGTTTCCCGCTGGCTCGCGAGGTTTCGCGGCAGCATTTCCTGAGCTGGGACATACCCTTCTAACATGCCCAACTCCCCCGCAGTTGAAACAAGTTAACAATCTTGCAGGCCGTGGCTCTGGATCTGTGCTGAGACTAACAGGTTCATCTGGCCTCTCCGATATACTCCCCTTGGGTAGAGTGGATACCTGACCAGTCAGGATGGACACCATTTCTATCAACTGAGACACTTGGGTCTTTAGAAGTTCAACTTGAGAGTCACCCTCTTCCACACTTATCACTCCAACCCGGGCAGTTGAGTCAAACTGCCGACTTTTCTTCTTGTTGTCCAACATAACCTCTTCCTCTCTGACCATTCGAATCAGATCGGGGTATTCTAGAATGCCGCCATCTCGACGAGTTCGTAACAGTATGGCAATGGGATCTAAAGGTTGAGCCCCTTTCAGAACCTGTCGTGCACGAGTCTCATCTATTTTCCGGTGGTCTATTCCTTTCTTTAACAGAATCTGGTGGATAATCCTATCCAGACGTTTAATGAATTCGGACAACTTCTCCCCCTCTTCTTGATAACAGTGGTCCAACTGGTAGAGAAGTTCAGCCGCGTTCTCCGTCCGACCAAACACATCTTGCAGAATGTCCAAATAATCCTGTGCAGTGCAGTTCTTCTTGCTAAGCTTTAGATTACGTACAGCCTCTAATGCAGGTCCCCTTAAACTCTCTGTGATTCTCTGCTTCTTGTGCTGTTCTGGTACCTCCCATTCCTCCAAAGCCTGAGTGGCGGTATCTAACCACTCTTCGAACCCATCTTCTGCTGAAGGCACAGGCTGTTTCCCAGAGAATGTCCGGAGCTTCCTATATCCAGTCATCAAATAGCTCGAGGAGTCCCTACTACATTTTGCCACAATCTCCCCAAGAACAGCACACAGTTCTGAGCTAAAAGTCGACAAAGGTGATGACTCAGGATGCCCTTCTTGGACACCTTTTTCTTGGCTGGATACCCCAGGGGTGGTGGATGAGGGACCCGCAATAGGAACTCCTGGATGTATCAGGAAAAGTTCTGTTTGGTCAGTAGTTTTTACACTGTTTCCGTTGAAATAATCAGGGACCCCCTTCCTCCACTCACACAGTGCATACGTGTGTGGGACAGTGGTGTCAGTTTTCATGTCAATCACCCAAAATTTCCTGTCTGTGGATAGTGCCCTCAAAACAGGGAGGAGCTTTTCTTCAGTCCAGGCTTCTCCCTTGATTTCAACCACCAGGCCATTTTCCACTATGACATTCTCTTCCTTGCACCACTCAGCAGCAGCGACAGGATCCATTTCTGCGTGGGAGGGGATTCTATGGCTGAGAGGGTTGTATTGCAGGACTGTAGAAATCCCGGACGAGCCCCCACGTGTAGCACCACCCCCGCAGGAGCTGCTGATTATATTATTGGGTCTACACCCTGCCTAACAACCCAATCAAATTGGCTCGATCCCTCCTCAGGCACAACTGACCCAGAATAGGACTGGACTATCAAATAGATACACAGGTTGGAATACAATACTTCACTATGCAACAATACCTTGTTACCTTCTTGAATAGTAGTCCTTCTGGGTGACACAATGGAACAACGCACAAGATTGTAATTAACCAAACTTAGTTTACTATGTATCAAATTGAATAGGGGAGATACAATACAATACAATACAAGTCCATAAAAGGTTATTTAAAACAGCTTTAAAAAGGTAAAAGAATACCCCCACACTCCTCCTGCATTAAGGCTAGACACAGTACCAGGTAGGTGGGCCTATCTGAGTCCCTCCCCCAGAGTTCTCTTCTTTCTTGTTGATCTTCGCTAGCAAGGTTATTGAATAGAGCTCATTTGTAATCCAGATTAGGAATAAAGATCAAGAGAGAAAAAACAACGAGCTGTTAGTTGTCACCGCAGGGTGTCTGCGTAACTGAGCAATAACTTCTGCGAGAGAGATAAGCCTCTGGCGACTCCTTTACAGACCTTATTGTTTGTCTATGAGTCTCCTGAGAGAGTATGGTGATAAACCCCGGGGTTTTATCACCTCCTGCTGCGCTACCGCTATCTGTAGATAAAACTGTCTCTTCAGCAGATAAAGTCAGTTATTGGGCATGTGCCCTCTCACCAACAGAAGTTTCTCCTTCGCGCGCTTCCACTGCGGTCTCAGTCCTTTGGCTATATGCCAGCCGCGCGGGGTCCTTCTGGCGGATGACTTCCGGTCTCGGCAAACAGCAGTATGACCTCCAGGAATGTGCCTCGTGCTTGAGATGGGACGGTTCCACGTCGTCCCTCCAGGCTAAAAGGCTCTGGCCCAATATCCAGTGTCAGTCCTTCACTCTCGCTCGCTGGTTCCTCAGAGTCCAGCGCAGAAAGGCCCCCCTCCTTCGCGCACTTCTCTCTTCCTTTAAATAACCTCCCCCATAGTGCCGTGCGGTGCAGCCGTGCACCCTGGATCTTGCAAAGCAGCCTGGGAGATGTAGTTTCTTCATCTTGTGAAAAGGAAGTCACAGCCCGGGAAATTCCATGCAGCTACCACTAGAGGGAGCCTAGTTCCTTCCCACATATCAAACAGTGTCTTTAGGCATGTTTAACCCCGCTACACAGGGATGGAGATGCCAGGCACTACCTGCTGGGGTATCACTTAAAGTCCCACCTAGCCTATTGTATTTAAGCAACCAGGGATGGAGACGCCTTGCCTACAGCTTGGTGCCTCATATAAAGTCCCACCGTGAGATTTCCGTGCGTTTTTGGTGGATGCAGTCTGATTTGACCTTAGTGTTTTCCGTATACAGGGATGGAGACCAATAGCATGACCTGCTTGTCTCACACAAAGTCCCAAATAGGAAAGTAGGGATTGAAAGGCATTGTGCTTTACAGGCCATGCCCCATATATAAAATCCCTATCTGTCCTTATACTGCATCCACCAAGGGGATGGAGGTGTAATGCTTCTCGGCTGGTCCTTTCCAGTTTGTACCATCGTTACAACTTAGTTATTTGAGTTTTGAGACAACAGACTAGTCATGGATGGGGGTGGGTTGGGGGAGGTTTGGGCTGTCTCCCTCCCACCTGTTCCCCCATCCATCCATCAGCAGCCATGTGCTCCCAGTGTGGAGACACTAAATTAGGAAGTGTTAGGACTGCAGATATAACAGGGTGCCGTGAAGTGGCTCTGCAGCTTTCACATGCATTGGCAAATGTGTGTCAACTAAACACCTGTTCTTTTTATCATGAGACAGGTCTACTTGGTTGGTGGCAGACTGGAGGGTGAGTACATCAGACTGGGGGCTGGCTTCCATGCACCTCTTATAATCCTTCAACCTCATTTTTTTTCAGTAAGAGAGAGTGAGAGCGATAACACCAAATTTACCACACCTGCTCTCCATTCACATCTGAGACCTTGTAACACTAATGAGTCACATGACACCAGGGAGGGAAAATGGCTAATTGGGCCCAATTTGGACATTGTCACTTCGGGGTGTACTCACTTTTGTTGCCAGCGGTTTAGACATTAATGGCTGTGTGTTGAGTTATTTTGAGGGGACAGCAAATTTACACTGTTATACAAGCTGTACACTCACTACTTTACATTGTAGCAAAGTGTCATTTCTTCAGTGTTGTCACATGAAAAGATAGAATAAAATATTTACAAAAATGTGAGGGGTGTACTTACTTTTGTGAGATACTGTATACGATGCAAAAGGCTATTCAGAAATGATTGACAGCTCTGCTCCACCCCCTGCAGCGATGGTATACCAATGAAGGGTGGTGTACAGCACACGCTGTATAGAGGATCCATTGCAATCTAGAGGCACTGTGAAAGCCCTGCTCAGTCTTCTTTCAAAGGATGTGGGGAAGTGCTGTATTTATAAAACACAGACCAGGTTGTCATTTCTGGATGCCGATAGCATCAGCCAATGAGCAATCCTGGCTTGTTCTGAAAGGGGAAATCTGATTGGATGTCCTGGATTGGGGTTCCTTGTTGCCCCAATTAACTTCTTCCTGCCCATGCTATAGCTGAAAGACGGCTACAGCGGGGGTCTAAATTGCCGGGAGGACGTCCTTTTACGCTCTCCTGTGCATGAGCTGCCTGCGCGCCTACGGGGTGCGCGCGGCTCACTCTGTGATCAGCGTATCGGCCCCTTACCACGTGATCAGCTGTCAGCCAATGACAGCTGATCATGTGATGTAAACGGCAGCCGGCGATCAGCTTTTTTTTTCTCCTCACGCTGTTAGTGTAAGGAGAAAAAAAGCAGATTGCCTTCTGCTGTCAGAGGGACATCCCGAAGAGGAAGAGCAACTGTGCCCACCAGTGGCCCATACCAGTGCCACCTATCAGTGCCCACCAGTGCTATCAGTGCCCCATCATCAGTGCTGCCTATCAGTGTCACCTATCAGTACCCATCAGTGCCACCGATTAGTGCCCATCAGTGCCCTTGAGTGCCATCTATCAGTGCCAACCCATAGTGCCACGCATCAGTGCCGCCTTATCAGTACTGCCTTATCAGTGCCACCTATCAGTGTCCATCAGTGCCACCTATCAGTACCCATCAGTGCCACCGAATAGTGCCCATGAGTGCCATGTATCAGTGCCAACCTATAGTGCCCTTCAGTGCCACCTATCCGTGCCCTTCAGTGCCACACATCAGTGCCGCTTTATCAGTGCCCATCAGTGCCCTTGAGTGCAATCTATCAGTGCCAACCCATAGTGCCACGCATCAGTGCTGCCTTATCAGTACTGCCTTATCAGTGCCACATATCAGTGTCCATCAGTGCCACCTATCAGTACCCATCAGTGCCACCGAATAGTGCCCATGAGTGCCATGTATCAGTGCCAACCTATAGTGCCCTTCAGTGCCACGCATCAGTGCTGCCTTATCAGTACCCATCAGTGCCACCTATCAGTACCCATCAGTGCCACCGATTAGTGCCCATCAGTGCCCATGAGTTCCATCTATAAGTGCCAACCTATAGCGCCCTTCAGTGCCACGCATCAGTGCCGCCTTATCAGTACTGCCTTATCAGTGCCACCTATCAGTGTCCATCAGTGCCACCTATCAGTGCCCATCAGTGCCACCTATTAGTGCCCATCAGTGCTCATGAGTGTCATCTATCAGTGCCAACCTATAGTGCCCTTCAGTGCCACCTATCCGTGCCCTTCAGTGCCACACATCAGTGCCGCTTTATCAGTGCCCATCAGTGCCCTTGAGTGCCATCTATCAGTGCCAACCCATAGTGCCACGCATCAGTGCTGCCTTATCAGTACTGCCTTATCAGTGCCACATATCAGTGTCCATCAGTGCCACCTATCAGTACCCATCAGTGCCACCGATTAGTGCCCATGAGTGCCATGTATCAGTGCCAACCTATAGTGCCCTTCAGTGCCACGCATCAGTGCTGCCTTATCAGTACCCATCAGTGCCACCTATCAGTACCCATCAGTGCCACCGATTAGTGCCCATCAGTGCCCATGAGTTCCATCTATAAGTGCCAACCTATAGCGCCCTTCAGTGCCACGCATCAGTGCCGCCTTATCAGTACTGCCTTATCAGTGCCACCTATCAGTGTCCATCAGTGCCACCTATCAGTGCCCATCAGTGCCACCTATTAGTGCCCATCAGTGCTCATGAGTGTCATCTATCAGTGCCAACCTATAGTGCCCTTCAGTGCCACCTATCCGTGCCCTTCAGTGCCACACATCAGTGCCGCTTTATCAGTGCCCATCAGTGCCCTTGAGTGCCATCTATCAGTGCCAACCCATAGTGCCACGCATCAGTGCTGCCTTATCAGTACTGCCTTATCAGTGCCACATATCAGTGTCCATCAGTGCCACCTATCAGTACCCATCAGTGCCACCGATTAGTGCCCATGAGTGCCATGTATCAGTGCCAACCTATAGTGCCCTTCAGTGCCACGCATCAGTGCTGCCTTATCAGTACCCATCAGTGCCACCTATCAGTACCCATCAGTGCCACCGATTAGTGCCCATCAGTGCCCATGAGTTCCATCTATAAGTGCCAACCTATAGCGCCCTTCAGTGCCACGCATCAGTGCCGCCTTATCAGTACTGCCTTATCAGTGCCACCTATCAGTGTCCATCAGTGCCACCTATCAGTGCCCATCAGTGCCACCTATCAGTGCCCATCAGTGCTCATGAGTGTCATCTATCAGTGCCAACCTATAGTGCCCTTCAGTGCCACCTATCCGTGCCCTTCAGTGCCACACATCTGTGCCGCTTTATCAGTGCCCATCAGTGCATCCTATCAGTGCCCATCAGTGTAACCTATCAGTGCCTATCAGGGCCCATCAGTGCCGCTTCATCAGCGCACATCAATGAAGGAGAAAAATTACCCGTTTGCAAAATTTTATAACAAATTATAAAAACTGTTTTTGTTTGTGCAGCAAAAAATAAAAACCCCCGAAGTGATTAAATATCACCAAAAGAAAGCTCTATTTGTTTGAAAAAAATGATAAAAATGTCATTTAGGTACAATGTTGTATGACCGCGCAATTGTCATTCAAAGTGCGACAGCGCTGAAAGCTGAGAATTGGCCTGGGCAGGAAGGGGGTTTAAGTGCCCGGTAGGCAAATGGTTAACAAACCGGAGACTGTGTCATGTAGAAACATGTGTGGGGTAATCCCGGGGGGGGGGGGGGAGGGGGATACCCCCTGGCTCAGTGACGCACGAGGTCATCAGAGGGTTAATCCTAGCTGAGTCCCCTGGATGGACGGAGACACCCGAGCTTCTTTCTTCTCTCTTCTGCAGAATTCTCCTTCAGGGCTTCTTCTCCAATTTCAAAGGGAAATCAGAGAATTCCAGCTGAGCGGAGTATGAGATCACCGCCGCCGTCCCCCATTGTTTATAACAAAATCCCCAGTCCGTTTGTTTTACTTTTTTTACTCAGTGAAATCTCCCATGAGTCATTGCAGCTTTCTTTAAAAAAAAATCCAAGGTGATCCTGCCATGACGGTGCTTGCCCAGGCACTTCCTGTTATAGGGTGACAACGCTCTCTTCCTGTCTCCCAATTGTGCTCCTGTGTTGTCACCCCGTCACATAGACTTCCATAGGCTATTAATGGTCATTTCCACTGTTGTCACCATCAGGAAACCCCCCCCTGAGCAATGCCAGGCCGCCATCACCGGAGTGCATGCAGACAGGACGTGGTTGCAAAGTAGGGTTACCACCTCATCCCTTTAATCCAGGAGACACATTAATTACATGGGTTCCACGGCTGATTAAGGTGGTAATTAAATTCACTTTGTGTCCTATGTGCATTATATCAGCCTCAGAACCTGTATAATTCATATGTGTGCTGTGCCCATTATGAGGGGTCCCCACCATCCCTGTGCTGAGTTCCCAGGTCTGTACACCTGCTGTGCCCATTATGAGGGGTCCTCACCATCCCTGTAATGAGCCCCCGGGTCTGTACACCTGCTGTGCCCATTATGAGGACTTCCCACCATCCCCGTGCTGAGTTCCCGGGTCTGTATACCCGCTGTGCCCATTATGAGGGGTTCCCACCATCCCTGTGCTGAGTTCGTGGGTCTGTACACCTGCTGTGCCCATTATGAGGAGTTCCCACCATCCCTGTGCTGAGTTCCCGGGTCTGTATACCCGCTGTGCCCATTATGAGGGGTTCCCACCATCCCTGTGCTGAGTTCCCGGGTCTGTATACCCGCTGTGCCCATTATGAGGGGTTCCCACCATCCCCGTGCTGAGTTCCCGGGTCTATATACCAGCTGTGCCCAATATGAGGACTTCCCACCATCCCTGTGCTGAGTTCCTGCATCTATACACCCGCTGTGCCCATTATGAGGGGTTCCTACCATCCCTGTGCTGAGTTCTCGGGTCTGTACACCTTCTGTGCCCATTATGAGGGGTTCCCACCATCCCTGTGCTGAGTTCCCGGGTCTGTACACCTGCTGTGCCCATTATGAGGGGTTCCCACCATCCCTGTGCCGAGTTCCTGGGTCTCTACAATCAGATCGGCATTGTTTTTGCATTGAGATTGCGTTAACCAGCGCAAATGGCGTGAGTAGAGTGCCCCTTTAAATGGCACGAATGGAGGGTCCCTTTAAATAGCGTAAATAGAAGGTCCCTCCCTTTAAATGGCGTAAATAGAGTGTCCCTTTAAATGATGAGATCAGAGTGCCCCTTTAAGCAGATTGCTGGGTACGTTGGTCCCCCCGACTCGCTGTTTTAGTACATTTATAAATTGCTGGGTGTCTGGGGGTCCCCTTTAAGCGGTGGCCCCTGTGACGGACACATCTGGATGTGTGATTCCTGGGGGGATCTTCTTACAGATGAGGAGGGGGGCGGGGCCAGCATACGTAGAGAGGACAGAGGATGAGGAGGAGGAGCGGAGGCATCACAGCTGGAAATATATATATAGAGAGGGGGAAGGCAGGCCGGGTGATGAGTGGAAGGAAAGTCCTGGGATGGGGACAAGTTGGGAATTTGGAGTTCGGTGGTCCTGGATTTGTACCCTTTTCCTGCTTGCGACCCCTTTAATCGCCCCACAGCTGGCTGTCGGTGAGTAAAGGGGGTGACCCCCCATTCCAGGGACACGGGGGGGGGGAGACTTCCAGTTTCTAATGCAAAGACCTCCAGAGACGGGACAAACTTTGTCCTCTGTGACTGATGAGGAGCAATGTGTCCTGGTGGGGAATGCTGAGAGTTGTAGTCCCTCACCAGCCAGGGGGCAAAAGTCTCTGCTACATCCTCCCGCTGCTGATGCATGGCAGTTATTGGATGCCGGTGAAGCTAATTGAATGGCTGCTGCAGATGTTTATAAAATGTGATGCAAAGTTTCTTTTTTTTTTTATATTGTTTTATTATTTTTTTATATTACTTTATTATTTTTTATATTGTTTTATTATTTTTTATTTTGTTTTATTGTTTTTTATATTATTTTTTTATATTATTTTATTATTTTTTATATCGTTTTATTTTTTTATATTGTTTTATTATTTTTTTATTATTTTTTATTTTGTTTTATTGTTTTTTATATTGTTTTTTTATATTATTTTTTTATATTATTTTATTATTTTTTATATTGTTTTATTTTTTTTATATTGTTTTTTTTATATTATTTTTTTATATTATTTTATTATTTTTTATATTGTTTTATTATTTTTATTATTTTTTACATTGTTTTATTTATCCAGAAAGTATAAAAAGTTTTCAAAACACAATATTGATTCCCTGATACAAGGATTGCGGTGAGCGTGGCTCTGCCCGGTGTGCTAGCGGAGGAAAAGGTTAATGATGAATGGAGAAAAATAATTGTATCAGATAAAATTAAATGCGAAGAATGTTTTAGAGGAAGACGAGTGAGGGCTTGTCCCGTGTGCTGACAATCCACAGGCTCCGGGTACATGGGGCGCAGTGCCTGGCGGCTGCTGCAATTTACAGAGTGCAAACCCAATAGAGGGGCCTCAATCAGTTATAGTATTACAATTCTACATACTGGGACCATCATAGACATGGGCACAGAGTGTGCCAGGTGTGTCTGGGCACACCCTAATCACCCCTTGTGGCACATATTTCCCCTGTATAGACCCCAAACATTTCACCAAATAAAAAAATAAAGTCTCCTTTTTTTCTGCTAAAAAAATGATCCAAAAAATGATAAAAAAAAAAGAAAATTGTAAAACATACCCTACTGACACCAATATCTGCCCCTATGACACCGTCCACTGCCCTACTGACACCGTCCACTGCCCTACTGACACCGTCCACTGCTCTACTGACACCGTCCACTGCCCTACTGACACCGTCCACTGCCCTACTGACACCGTCCACTGCCCTACTGACACCGTCCACTGCTCTACTGACACCGTCCACTGCCCTACTGACACCGTCCACTGCCCTACTGACACCGTCCACTGCCCTACTGAAACCGTCCACTGCCCTACTGAAACCGTCCACTGCCCTACTGAAACCGTCCACTGCCCTACTGAAACCGTCCACTGCCCTACTGACACCGTCCACTGCCCTACTGACACCGTCCACTGCCCTACTGAAACCGTCCACTGCCCTACTGACACCGTCCACTGCCCTACTGAAACCGTCCACTGCCCTACTGAAACCGTCCACTGCCCTACTGAAACCGTCCACTGCCCTACTGACACCGTCCACTGCCCTACTGAAACCGTCCACTGCCCTACTGAAACCGTCCACTGCCCTACTGACACCGTCCACTGCTCTACTGACACCGTCCACTGCCCTACTGAAACCGTCCACTGCCCTACTGACACCGTCCACTGCCCTACTGAAACCGTCCACTGCTCTACTGAAACCGTCCACTGCCCTACTGACACCATCCACTGCCCTACTGAAACCGTCCACTGCCCTACTGAAACCGTCCACTGCCCTACTGAAACCGTCCACTGCCCTACTGACACCGTCCACTGCCCTACTGACACCGTCCACTGCTCTACTGACACCGTCCACTGCCCTACTGACACCGTCCACTGCTCTACTGACACCGTCCCCTGCCCTACTGACACCGTCCACTGCTCTACTGACACCGTCCACTGCTCTACTGACACCATCCACTGCTCTACTGACACCGTCCACTGCTCTACTGACACCGTCCCCTGCCCTACTGACACCGTCTACTGCTCTACTGACACCGTCCACTGCCCTACTGACACCATCCACTGCTCTACTGACACTGTCCACTGCTCTACTGACACCGTCCACTGCTCTACTGACACCATCCACTGCTCTACTGACACCGACCACTGCCCTACTGACACCGTCTACTGCTCTACTGACACTGTCCACTGCCCTTCTCACACCGTCCACTGCCCTACTGACACCGTCCACTTGTTTACTGACACCGTCCACTGCTCTACTGACACCGTCCACTGCCGTACTGACACTGACCACTGCTCTACTGACACCATCCACAGCCCTACTGACACCGTCCACTGCCCTACTGACACCGTCCACTGCCCTACTGACACCGTCCACTGCTCTACTGACACCGTCCACTGCTCTACTGACACCGTCCACTGCTCTACTGACACCGTCCACTTGTCTACTGACACCGTCCACTGCTCTACTGACACCATCCACTGCCGTACTGACACTGTCATTATATATACACATGCACACATGTATACAGTATATGTTGAGGTTTGGGGTGCACACCTATGACTGGGACCATGTGCATGCATAGACAGAAAGGAGTTAGAGAGGAAGAGAGGCGGACACGGGGCACATCCACATTTAAGCGTTTTATTGCAGTATGTTAATGCACACGCATCATGACATGAATTAACGTGCGTTGCTTTAAGGCAGCCCATTCATTCTGAATTCACCACCCATTCACCACAATGGATTAGAAATGTGCATGTTACTATTTACAACACTGCACTGCACCATGCGGGACATCGCTGTGATATGGGGGATATGGTGTCGGGGGGGGGGGGGGGTGTTGGACTCTTCCAGACAGTGCAATGGGGTTCCATCTTTTTTGAAATGGCGCTGCTTTGACTTCTCTTTTGGGACACTTAAAAAAAAAAAAAAAGAATGGCACTGCGATTCGCCGCGCATTGAGCTGATGTGTGAGAACACGCGTTTACCGTTTGTTTGTTGCCTTAAGTGTGACGGCCCAGGAGAGAATGAGAGATAGGATGGAGAGAGAAATGAGAGAGGGAGAGAGAGAGAGAGAAGGAGGAAAAACATGAAACCGTCCACTGCTCTACTGAAACCGTCCACTGCTCTACTGACACCGTCCACTGCCCTACTGACACCGTCCACTGCCCTACTGAAACCGTCCACTGCCCTACTGAAACCGTCCACTGCCCTACTGACACCGTCCACTGCCCTACTGACACCGTCCACTGCTCTACTGACACCGTCCACTGCCCTACTGACACCATCCACTGCTCTACTGACACCGTCCCCTGCCCTACTGACACCGTCCACTGCTCTACTGACACCGTCCACTGCTCTACTGACACCGTCCACTGCTCTACTGACACTGTCCACTGCTCTACTGACACCGTCCCCTGCCCTACTGACACCGTCTACTGCTCTACTGACACCGTCCACTGCCCTACTGACACCATCCACTGCTCTACTGACACTGTCCACTGCTCTACTGACACCGTCCACTGCTCTACTGACACCATCCACTGCTCTACTGACACCGACCACTGCCCTACTGACACCGTCTACTGCTCTACTGACACTGTCCACTGCCCTTCTCACACCGTCCACTGCCCTACTGACACCGTCCACTTGTTTACTGACACCGTCCACTGCTCTACTGACACCGTCCACTGCCGTACTGACACTGACCACTGCTCTACTGACACCATCCACAGCCCTACTGACACCGTCCACTGCCCTACTGACACCGTCCACTGCCCTACTGACACCGTCCACTGCTCTACTGACACCGTCCACTGCTCTACTGACACCGTCCACTGCTCTACTGACACCGTCCACTTGTCTACTGACACCGTCCACTGCTCTACTGACACCATCCACTGCCGTACTGACACTGTCATTATATATACACATGCACACATGTATACAGTATATGTTGAGGTTTGGGGTGCACACCTATGACTGGGACCATGTGCATGCATAGACAGAAAGGAGTTAGAGAGGAAGAGAGGCGGACACGGGGCACATCCACATTTAAGCGTTTTATTGCAGTATGTTAATGCACACGCATCATGACATGAATTAACGTGCGTTGCTTTAAGGCAGCCCATTCATTCTGAATTCACCACCCATTCACCACAATGGATTAGAAATGTGCATGTTACTATTTACAACACTGCACTGCACCATGCGGGACATCGCTGTGATATGGGGGATATGGTGTCGGGGGGGGGGGGGGTGTTGGACTCTTCCAGACAGTGCAATGGGGTTCCATCTTTTTTGAAATGGCGCTGCTTTGACTTCTCTTTTGGGACACTTAAAAAAAAAAAAAAAGAATGGCACTGCGATTCGCCGCGCATTGAGCTGATGTGTGAGAACACGCGTTTACCGTTTGTTTGTTGCCTTAAGTGTGACGGCCCAGGAGAGAATGAGAGATAGGATGGAGAGAGAAATGAGAGAGGGAGAGAGAGAGAGAGAAGGAGGAAAAACATGAAACCGTCCACTGCTCTACTGAAACCGTCCACTGCTCTACTGACACCGTCCACTGCCCTACTGACACCGTCCACTGCCCTACTGAAACCGTCCACTGCCCTACTGAAACCGTCCACTGCCCTACTGACACCGTCCACTGCCCTACTGACACCGTCCACTGCTCTACTGACACCGTCCACTGCCCTACTGACACCATCCACTGCTCTACTGACACCGTCCCCTGCCCTACTGACACCGTCCACTGCTCTACTGACACCGTCCACTGCTCTACTGACACCGTCCACTGCTCTACTGACACTGTCCACTGCTCTACTGACACCGTCCCCTGCCCTACTGACACCGTCTACTGCTCTACTGACACCGTCCACTGCCCTACTGACACCATCCACTGCTCTACTGACACTGTCCACTGCTCTACTGACACCGTCCACTGCTCTACTGACACCATCCACTGCTCTACTGACACCGACCACTGCCCTACTGACACCGTCTACTGCTCTACTGACACTGTCCACTGCCCTTCTCACACCGTCCACTGCCCTACTGACACCGTCCACTTGTTTACTGACACCGTCCACTGCTCTACTGACACCGTCCACTACCGTACTGACACTGACCACTGCTCTACTGACACCATCCACAGCCCTACTGACACCGTCCACTGCCATACTGACACCGTCCACTGCCCTACTGACACCGTCCACTGCTCTACTGACACCGTCCACTGCTCTACTGACACCGTCCACTGCTCTACTGACACCGTCCACTTGTCTACTGACACCGTCCACTGCTCTACTGACACCATCCACTGCCGTACTGACACTGTCATTATATATACACATGCACACATGTATACAGTATATGTTGAGT